>NC_084838.1:2500-5000 GCF_033115175.1 Lepus europaeus
TAACCCTAACCCTAACCCTAACCCTAACCCTAACCCTAACCCTAACCCTAACCCTAACCCTAACCCTAACCCTAACCCTAACCCTAACCTAACCCTAACCCTAACCCTAACCCTAACCCTACCCTAACCCTAACCCTAACCCTAACCCTAACCCTAACCCTAACCCTAACCCTAACCCTAACCCTAACCCTAACCCTAACCCTAACCCTACCCTAACCCTAACCCTAACCCTAACCCTAACCCTAACCCTAACCCTAACCCTAACCCTAACCCTAACCCTAACCCTAACCCTAACCCTAACCCTAACCCTAACCCTAACCCTAACCCTAACCCTAACCCTAACCCTAACCCTAACCCTAACCCTAACCCTAACCCTAACCCTAACCCTAACCCTAACCCTAACCTAACCCTAACCCTAACCCTAACCCTAACCCTAACCCTAACCCTAACCCTAACCCTAACCCTAACCCTAACCTATACCCTAACCCTAACCCTAACCCTAACCCTAACCCTAACCCTAACCCTAACCCTAACCCTAACCCTAACCCTAACCCTAACCCTAACCCTAACCCTAACCCTAACCCTAACCCTAACCCTAACCCTAACCCTAACCCTAACCCTAACCCTAACCCTAACCCTAACCCTAACCCTAACCCTAACCCTAACCCTAACCCTAACCCTAACCCTAACCCTAACCCTAACCCTAACCCTAACCCTAACCCTAACCCTAACCCTAACCCTAACCCTAACCCTAACCCTAACCCTAACCTAACCCTAACCCTAACCCTAACCCTAACCCTAACCCTAACCCTAACCCTAACCTAACCCTAACCCTAACCCTAACCCTAACCCTAACCCTAACCCTAACCCTAACCCTAACCCTAACCCTAACCCTAACCCTAACCCTAACCTAACCCTAACCCTAACCCTAACCCTAACCCTAACCCTAACCCTAACCCTAACCCTAACCCTAACCCTAACCCTAACCCCTAACCCTAACCCTAACCCTAACCCTAACCCTAACCCTAACCCTAACCCTAACCCTAACCCTAACCCTAACCCTAACCCTAACCCTAACCCTAACCCTAACCCTAACCCTAACCCTAACCCTAACCCTAACCCTAACCTAACCCTAACCCTAACCCTAACCCTAACCCTAACCCTAACCCTAACCCTAACCCTAACCCTAACCCTAACCCTAACCCTAACCCTAACCCTAACCCTAACCCTAACCCTAACCCTAACCCTAACCCTAACCCTAACCCTAACCCTAACCCTAACCCTAACCCTAACCCTAACCCTAACCCTAACCCTAACCCTAACCCTAACCCTAACCCTAACCCTAACCCTAACCCTAACCCTAACCCTAACCCTAACCCTAACCCTAACCCTAACCCTAACCCTAACCCTAACCCTAACCCTAACCCTAACCCTAACCCTAACCCTAACCCTAACCCTAACCCTAACCCTAACCCTAACCCTAACCCTAACCCTAACCCTAACCCTAACCCTAACCCTAACCCTAACCCTAACCCTAACCCTAACCCTAACCCTAACCCTAACCCTAACCCTAACCCTAACCCTAACCCTAACCCTAACCCTAACCCTAACCCTAACCCTAACCCTAACCCTAACCCTAACCCTAACCCTAACCCTAACCCTAACCCTAACCCTAACCCTAACCCTAACCCTAACCCTAACCCTAACCCTAACCCTAACCCTAACCCTAACCCTAACCCTAACCCTAACCCTAACCCTAACCCTAACCCTAACCCTAACCCTAACCCTAACCCTAACCTAACCCTAACCCTAACCCTAACCCTAACCCTAACCCTAACCCTAACCCTAACCCTAACCCTAACCCTAACCCTAACCCTAACCCTAACCCTAACCCTAACCCTAACCCTAACCCTAACCCTAACCCTAACCCTAACCCTAACCCTAACCCTAACCCTAACCCTAACCCTAACCCTAACCCTAACCCTAACCCTAACCCTAACCCTAACCCTAACCCTAACCCTAACCCTAACCTAACCCTAACCCTAACCCTAACCCTAACCCTAACCCTAACCCTAACCCTAACCCTAACCCTAACCCTAACCCTAACCCTAACCCTAACCCTAACCCTAACCCTAACCCTAACCCTAACCCTAACCCTAACCCTAACCCTAACCCTAACCCTAACCCTAACCCTAACCCTAACCCTAACCCTAACCCTAACCCTAACCCTAACCCTAACCCTAACCCTAACCCTAACCCTAACCTAACCCTAACCCTAACCCTAACCCTAACCCTAACCCTAACCCTAACCCTAACCCTAACCCTAACCCTAACCCTAACCCTAACCCTAACCCTAACCCTAACCTACCCTAACCCTAACCCTAACCCTAACCCTAACCCTAACCCTAACCCTAACCCTAACCCTAACCCTAACCCTAACCCTAACCCTAACCCTAACCCTAACCCTAACCCTAACCCTAACCCTAACCCTAACCCTAAC
>NC_084838.1:1057800-1115300 GCF_033115175.1 Lepus europaeus
TGGAGGCCCCTGGGGGGCTGTCCATGGGGAGGGGCTGGCAGGGGGGCCCTGGGGGGCTGTCCATGGAGAGGGGCTGGCAGGGGGGCCCTGGGGAGCTGTCCACAGGGAGGGGCTGGCAGGGGGGCCCTGGGGGGCTGTCCACGGAGAGGGGCTGGCAGGGGGGCCCTGGGGAGCTGTCCATGGGGAGGGACTGGCAGGGGGCCCGGGGGGACTGTCCACGGGTGAGGGCCCTGTCCACGGGGAGGGGCTGGCAGGGGGGCCCTGGGGGGCTGTCCATGGGGAGGGGCTGGCAGGGGGGCCCTGGGGAGCTGTCCACGGGGAGGGGCTGGCAGGGGGCCCTGGGGGGCTGTCCATGGGAGGGGCTGGCAGGGGGGCCCTGGGGAGCTGTCCACAGGGAGGGGCTGGCAGGGGGGCCCTGGGGGCTGTCCATGGGGAGGGGCTGGCAGGGGGGCCCTGGGGGGCTGTCCACGGGTGAGGGCCCTGGGGGGCTGTCCACGGGGAGGGGCTGGCAGGGGGGCCCTGGGGAGCTGTCCACGGGTGAGGGCCCTGGGGAGCTGTCCACAGGGAGGGGCTGGCAGGGGGCCTGGGGGCTGTCCCCGGGTGAGGGCCCTGGGCCCCACCTGCCCACGCCCTCCCCCCTCCCCCCAGGACACACCCTGGATGAAAACCCCCAGTGCGTGAGGCTCTTCTATGAGTTTGTCGAGAGGAAAGGACTGAACACGAGCGACATCGTGAGGCCCCCTCACGTCGGTAATGCCGGGCTCCTCTGCCCCTCCGGGCCCCCTCGGCACCCACCCTGGGACAGACACCGGGTGCCTCTCTCCTGCCCCCGCTGACCCCCAGCTCTGGGTCTGCAGCCGCCTGCAAGCTGCCTACAGACTCCTAGTGCCCGGAGCCCGGAAAGACCTGCCCAGCCCGAGCCAGCGTGACGGACTCAGAGGGAACTCGCCCCCGCCGGAGACCCCACCCCTGCCCGGCCCGGAGACCCCACCCCTGCCCGGCCCGGAGACCCCACCCCTGCCCGACCCGGAGGCCCCACCCCAGCCCGACCCGGAGACCCCACCCCAGCCCGGCGAGGGGCTGTGACTAACAGACGTCACCACGGAGACGAAGCTGCTGCCGAAGACTGACAGGGACCGGGCCTTCCCGGCCCCTCCCCTGCGGTGTGGAGCCCCCCCCCCCGCCTCCCCCAGCCCCACGTGTGCGAGAATAAAGCTGCCGGCCCCCCCTCCCCCGTCGGGCCCTGGCTCCTTGCTGATGCGGCTTCCAGGTGAATTCAAACCAGTTCTGGCCTTGCTGGCCGCTGGCCGGGCAACTGGCTCCCCAGCAGGCTCCGCCCACTCCTGCTGGCCAGGGGCAGCCCCTCCCGTGATCGCCCCGGGTGCCAGACGCTCCTGGGGGGCACGGCAGGCCCTGTGGCGCTGGTGGAAAGGGGGGTCCTTTTCACAAAAAGATTTATTGATTTCAAAGGGAGAGAGAGGGAGAGAGCGAGGTCTTCCGTGCGGGCCACTCCCTAGCTGGCCACGATGGCTGGGGCTGGGCTGAAGCCGAAAGCCCCACGTGGGGGCGGGGGCTCCGTCCCGCTGCCGCCGGGGCACAGGCTCCCTCACACGCAGCCCCCGCCGACTCCCAGGCATCCGCGTCCCTGACTTTTTTTCTGCCAATTTTTAAGATGTCTTTGAAATCAGTCGTTCATTCAAAAGTTTCAAAAAAGAAGTGGAGAACAACAAGGGCTCTGGCCGTGTCCAGGCCGTGTCCAGGGCTGGGTCCAGGCTGTCCCCAGGGCCGTGTCCAGGGCTGTGTTCAGGCCGTGTCCAGGGCAGTGTTCAGGCCATGTCCAGGCCGTGACCAGGCTGTGTCCAGGCCGTGTCCAGGCCGTGTCCAGGCTGTCCCCAGGGCCGTGTCCAGGCCGTGTCCAGGGCTCTGTCCAGGGCCGTGTCCAGGCCGTGTCCAGGGCCGTGTCCAGGCCATGTCCAGGCTGTCCCCAGGGCCGTGTCCAGGCCGTGTCCAGGGCTCTGTCCAGGGCCGTGTCCAGGCCGTGTCCAGGCTGTGTCCAGGCGGTGTCCAGGCGGTGTCCAGGGCCGTGTCCAGGGCTCTGTCCAGGGCCGTATCCAGGCCGTGTCCAGGCTGTGTCCAGGGCCGTGTCCAGGCCATGTCCAGGCCGTGTCCAGGCTGTCCCCAGGGCCGTGTCCAGGCCGTGTCCAGGCTGTCCCCAGGGCCGTGTCCAGGGCAGTGTCCAGGCTGTGTCCAGGCTGTGTCCAGGGCCGGGTCCAGGCCGTGCCCAGGCTGTGTCCAGGCTGTGTCCAGGGTCCACACAGCATGACCAGGCGAGTCTGGCTTTGGGCTCACTGCCCCAGGCCCTGGCCATGAGCCCATTTTCTGCAGGGTTGGGGAAGCGGGCCGTGGCCCTGGGACACCTGCAGGTCGGCCCCTATGGAGCTGGGCCTCTCACCTGGGGCCGCTCCCTGGGCACTCTCACCTGGGGCCCTCACCTGGGGGATTCTCACCTGGGGAATCTCACCTGGGGGCCATGGGAGGGGCCGCAGGGGGCTCCACACTCGGGGAGCTGGGCCCTGGGGTGCGGGTGTCTCTCTCTCGGCACCCCAGCCTCGGCCACCTGTGGCCAAACCCCAGCACCATCGCTCAGCAACGCTTGGGGCTTCCCGTTGGCCAAGGCAGCTGCACGGCAGCCAGCAGTACAAGGCGCATGTAATTTAATTTTTAAAAAAGTATTTATTTATTTGAAAGGCAGAGTTACAGAGAGAGAGAGACAGAGAGAGAGGTCTTCTGTCTGCCGGTTCACTCCCCCAGTGGCTGCAATGGCTGGGGCTCGGTTGATCCAAAAGCAGGAGCCAGGAGCTTTCTCCAGGTCTCCCACGTGAGTCCAGGGACCCAAGGACCTGGGCCATCCTCCACTGCTTTCCCAGGCCACAGCAGAGAGCTGGATGGGAAGTGGAGCAGCCGGGGCTCGAACCAGTGCTGGTGTTGGGAGCTAACTGCTGGGCTACCATGACGACCCTGAATTCGGTTTTAGTATTTCTTGACTTTTGTTTAGAAATAATTATGAACTCACAGGAAGTTGCAATAATAGTACGAAGAGGCCCCTCCTGGCGCAGGGGCGAGGCTCTGGCTGGGATGCCTGTGCCCACCGGAGTCCCTGCCACCCACGCGGGAGCCCGGGCGGAGCTCCCGGCTGTCTCCCCCCGCACGTGCCCCGCCCTGGCGTTATTGTGCCGCCGCTGCCCAGGTTGGACAGCAGGAGACTGGCGGAGGCCTCAGCTCTGGCTGGGATCCCCGTGTGTGGGGGTGGGGGCTCTGTGCAGTGTGCCCCTCGGACAGCGTCCCCCACCCCCACAGGGGTCTCGCCCTTCACAGCCGAGCTGGCCCCAGCCCCAGCAGCCCCTGCTCTGCAACGGCTGTCGTCTCTTGGGTGCCGTAACCACAGCCGGCGCCGGTGCTGGTGCTGGCCCTGGGCCATCTGTCCGTGCGCCGAGCCGTGTCAGCCACGCCCGGCTCTGGGGCCGCTGCTCACCGCCTGCCGAGAAGGAGCGCGGCAGGTGCACCTGTGCCCGGAAGTCCCGGCCTCTGCGGGGGACGCGCCGAGCCGTGAAGCCGCGGTGACACAGGGGAGCTCAGGGCTGCCCACGCCACGGCCCCGGGAGAGCCTCTGTCTCCCTGCGCTGCGCTCCCCCCGCCGGCCGTCCTCTGGCCTTGTGGCAGCCCCGCCCCGTGCCCCGACATCTCCCCGGTGCTCCTTGGCCGTCACTGCCGCCGGCTCGGGGACAGCGCCTTCCCTGCCGTTTCCGCTCTCAGACTGGATTTGACTGTTGGCGTTGAGTTTGGAAGCCTTCACGGGTGCCAGGTCCCAGGCCCGGGGCCCCACCCTCCACGCCCGGGCCCGGTCTGCCCAGCTCTGCACACAGCGGCCGCTCCTGCTGTCCACACAGCCGGCTGCTGTGTTGTGTCCACCCAGCCGGCTTCCGTGTTGTGTCCACCCAGCCGGCTTCCGTGTTGTGTCCACGCAGCCGGCTTCCGTGTTGTGTCCACGCAGCCGGCTTCTGTGTTGTGTCCACGCAGCCGGCTTCCGTGTTGTGTCCACGCAGCCGGCTTCCGTGTTCTGTCCACCCAGCCGGCTTCCGTGTTGTGTCCACGCAGCCGGCTTCCGTGTTCTGTCCAACAGCCGGCTTCCGTGTTGTGTCCACACAGCCGGCTTCCGTGTTCTGTCCAACAGCCAGCTTCCGTGTTCTGTCCTCGCAGCCGGCTTCCGTGTTGTGCCCACACAGCCGGCTTCCGTGTTCTGTCCAACAGCCGGCTTCCGTGTTCTGTCCAACAGCCGGCTTCTGTGTTGTGTCCACACAGCCGGCTTCCGTGTTGTGTCCACACAGCCGGCTTCCGTGTTCTGTCCACACTGCCGGCTTCCGTGTTCTGTCCACCCAGCCGGCTTCCGTGTTCTTGGTGCACACTCTGCAGCCGGATGTTCACCGTCTCAGCCC
The DNA here is from genome assembly GCF_033115175.1 of Lepus europaeus. Taxonomy (NCBI): domain Eukaryota; kingdom Metazoa; phylum Chordata; class Mammalia; order Lagomorpha; family Leporidae; genus Lepus; species Lepus europaeus. Next base: position 1,062,294 of record NC_084838.1, read on the forward strand.
TGAGCACTTTCTCTCATTTTATTTAAAAGTAGCCATTGTAGGTCTCACCTGTGCCCGTGCTAAGGACCCTGGGCCTGCGAACGGCACAGGTGGACGCCGTAGTGGCTGCTGGGACTCTGCTCCGGAGAGCCTCGGCCCCGGAGCAGCCCACCTGTCGGGGTCCACGTGCCACTCTGGCCCGCCCCCCCCAGTGAGCCACCAAAGAGGGGCCCTGCCTGCTGCTCCAGCCCCTGCCCTGTGTCCACGCAGGCTCCTCCCACTCTGTCCCCCACCGCCCCCTCTCCTCCTTTGACCCTAAAATCCTCAAACCTAACAAATGTAGGATCTGCGTTGCTTAGTTTTTAAGTGAGGTTGGGTGGAGGCGCACATGTCTGTCACGTGCCCCATCCCGTGTCCACACGTGTAGGTGACAGCTACTCCAGCACCGTGTGTGGAAACACGCTCCTTCCCCACTGAGCCTCTTGGGCAGGCTTCTGAAGCTCAGTCGTGTGCGCTGTGTCACGTGTGCCCTGTGTGCCGTGTGCACCACGTGTGTCATGTGTGCCCTGTGTGCCGTGTGCACTGCATGTGTTACTTGTGCCCTGTGTGCCGTGTGCACCACGTGTGTCATGTGTGCCGTGTGCACTGCATGTGTCACTTGTGCCCTGTGTGCCGTGTGCACTGCATGTGTCACGTGTGCCCTGTGCACCGTGTGTACCACGTGTGTCACGTGTGCCCCGTGTGCCGTGTGTACCACATGTGTCACGTGTGCCCTGTGCACCGTGTGCACCACATGTGTCACGTGTGCCCTGTGTGCCGTGTGCACCATGTGTGTCATGTGTGCCCTGTGTGCCGTGTGCACTGCATGTGTCACGTGTGCCCTCTGCACCATGTGTACCACGTGTGTCACGTGTGCCCCGTGTGCCGTGTGCACCACATGTGTCACGTGTGCCCTGTGCGCTGTGTGTACCACGTATGTCACGTGTGCCCTGTGTGAGTCCCTGTGCAGGGTCCCTCGTCTTCCCAGTGATGCACACGTGTGTGCCTCTCTCCACTGGGATCACTCTGTGGACCTGGCGTCCTGCTGGTCACGGCAGGGCCCTCACTTCCTGCACATGGACATGGACGTGGAGGTGGACCTGGCTCCCTGCTGGTCACGGCAGGCCCCGGCTTCCCGTATGTGGACACAGACGTGGACCTGGCTCCCTGCTGGTCACGGCAGGCCCCGGCTTCCCGTATGTGGACACAGACGTGGACCTGGCTCCCTGCTGGTCACGGCAGGCCCCGGCTTCCCGTATGTGGACACAGACGTGGACCTGGCTCCCTGCTGGTCACGGCAGGCCCCGGCTTCCCGTATGTGGACACAGACGTGGACCTGGCTCCCTGCTGGTCACGGCAGGCCCCGGCTTCCCGTATGTGGACACAGACGTGGACCTGGCTCCCTGCAGGCCCCTGGCTTCTACCCCGTCACCTGTAGCTTCAGAAGACGAACTGTAAACGTTTGATTTGCGCCCACAAAGGAGTTTTCTTCTAGTGACCGTGACCGTGGGGTTCTGCCTCTCTTCTCGGTGGCTGCAGGTGGACACAGGCGTGAACCGGCGCTGCCGCGGCTTCTAGGAAAGTCTCCCTCGTTCTTCCTGCTTTCGCGGCTTCCTGGTCCCTGCGTGCCGTCGGGACGGGTTGTTATTGTTTTAGTTCTTCGTGGCGGTTTCCTCCTATGTCACGGTGAATAATCGGGCTCTCCCTGGGGAGCCGCCGCCCCCGTGCAGGTCTGGACCCCCCGGCCGGGCTCCCAGGACCTGGCGGGCGCCCCCTCCCAGCTGCTGACCCGGCGGGGCCGTCTGCACCGCCGCTTCTTTCTGATCCGTTGTTTGCCGCCCTGAGTTGGGAGAGCCGTGGCTACGCGGCTACAGGACTCACGCCCAGCCCCTGCCTCTTGGGGCGGCCCTGGGGCCTCCTGTTTCCCTCTGAGCACTGCTCTGGCCGAGCCCCCGGCGTCTGCAAGGTTCCCTGTGGCTCCGGAGCTGCTCTGCCATCCGTGTCCTCCCCAGGGAAAGATCCCCACGCCCACCCCCGCCTGCCTGCCTTTCCCGAGGGGACGGCGGGCAGGCGTCCAGGACCTGCATCTCCCCGACACACCCGAGACCACGCTCAGCCCTGCGGACGACCACTCCAGCTCCTGCTCCCCGCTTCCCTCGGGGCTCCTGGAGGGCCCCAAAGACAGCCAGAGGCTGGGCCAGCAAGAGCCCCGTGGGGCCCGGCGGGTGGGCCGTGCCCGTTCCCGGGAGGAGGCAGCAGCGCCAGCCGGCTGACCCAGCAGGCCGGCTCCGGGCCAGTCTCGGCGGATGTGGGTCAGCCGCTGGCGTGGGAGGGGCCAGACTGACGGTGGATCTGAGAACACCTTGGAATGTCACGAGAGCCAGAGCTGCAGGAGCCGCCCACCGTCCGTCCACCCGGTGTCCGTCACCCCCGTCAGTGTGTCCCTCACTCCTCTGTCCTGTGGATGGTGCTGTCCACGCTGGCGCTGACCCAGGGAGGCCCCTCGACGGCCAGCCCTGGCCTGAATGTAGCAGGGGCCCTGGGTCTCGACGGCAGCATCCGGACACACACAGGGCTGGGAAGACGCCGGAGGTCACGTCACAGGTCCGAGTGTCCAGCAAGACTGGCCCTTCTGGGCCCAGAGGCTGCGGGTCCGGCAGGGGGAGCCGGCTCCCAACAGCACAGCCGTGGTGGGGGCAGCCCTGGTCCAGGGAAGCCCAGTGGCCTCACACCTGCAGCCGGAGCCCCTGGGACCTCCGGACGAGGTGACAGGTGTGACGGGCAGGGCACATGGCCTTCTAGCCGCCCCTTCTCCCGTCCCGGGGCATCTGAGGGTGGCCAGCCCCTCTGTGAGGATGCAGCCGGGGCGCAGGGGTGCCACGGCGGGGCCCACCCCTTGCTGTGAGCTGCCCGTGTCTCGTGGCCTGTGCTCAGGAAGCCCCTCCCAGGGTCCGTGAACATCGCCTTGAACAAATTGAGCTTGTGGCTGGGGCACCACACAGAGGTGCCCAGGAGACCAGGGTGGGCAAAAGTGGGAGACGGAGGCTGGGGGTGCAGAGGGCCACCCCAAGGCCGTGCGCTCGGTCAGTATCAGCAGCTGGAGAAGAGACCCCAGCCCCAAACCCCGAGACTCCGGGGCCCCTGGGAGCTCCTCTCAGCCGCTGCGGCCCCCACCCCGGTCACGGCCGCTCCCTGGCGGGGGGCGGGGGTCTGCTCTGTCTTCCCTGTGACAGCAATGACCCTGCTGGCCCAGGGGTCTCTCCCCAGGCAGGAGAGGGGAGGGGCCGCTGGGGGAAGAGGAAAATGAGGAGGCGGGGCAGGGGTGGGGCCGGTGCGGGTGGCCCGGGGGAGCCGTGCGGAGTCTCAGGGCCGCCCAGGGGACAGAGCTGGCCCGGCACGTCGCGGGGCAGGCTGTGGGGTGTCCTGGGGGAGGCGTCCGTTCGGGAGCAGGACAAGAGGACCTGGAATCCGGGAGGTGCCGCCACGCAGAACCGTGGGGGCCAGGAGAGGTCACGAGGACTCCTGCGAGTGCCGAGGGCCCCCGGAGGACGCTGAGCACAGGGGATGGGCAGCTTGGGGGCGGGGGGGGGGGCGGATGCAGCCGGCTGGGCTGCAGCGTCTGACGCCGGCGTCCTGCGCCGGAGCGCCTGCTCCACGCCCGACCCAGCTCCCTGCCCACGCGCCTGGGTAGGCAACAGAGATGCACCGAGTGGGAGACCCGGAGGGAGCGCCCGGCTCCTGGCTTCGCCTGGGCCCAGCCCCGGCTGCTGTGGCTGCGTAGGGAGTGACCAGGGGCTCTCTCTCTCTCTCTCTCTCTCTCACTAGCCCCTTGCCCTGGTCCCTCTGCCTTTCAAATACATGCGTACAAGAGCGCATACATAAACCCTTAAACCAAAAACCCGGCGGCCTGGCACGGGCGCAGAGGGGCAGCACAGTCAGGAGTCCGAGGAGAGGACCCCCTGGAAGCGCAGGCGGGCAGCGGGGCCCCGCTGGGTGCTGGGGGCCCGGGGGGCCCGACCACGAGGAGCTGGGCGGGGGCATCACGGCAGACCCGCGGCCAGAGGGCTCGAGGGGAAGGCAGAGCCCGGTGACAAGAGGAGACGAGGGGGCTCCCGAGCTGGTCCCAGCCGGTCTGTCCCCCGCCCTGATTTCATGCACCTTTGGGTGCTTCTTCCTGGAAGTGGGACGAGACACACAAACACGGCCCCTGCAGGACGTCACTGTCCCCACAGCGACGGCTCACCTTCCCCCTTCACCCCTGCGCTGCCACGTGCTGTGGCCATTGTGGAAAGCAAGTGAGGTGGAAACGCCTGCCTCCCAGTCAGCCTGGGCCCAGGGGATAAATGCGCGGACAGCAGGGCCCAAGGAGCAGAGTGGACGCCGGGCCAACCACGATGCAGCTGCTCCTGCTGGCCGCGGGGCTGGGCCTGCTCTTGGCTCACCAGGCCGGGGGCGACCACCTGACTGCCAGCCACCCCGAGGAGGTGAGGAGGGGCCGGGGGTGGGGAATGTGCAAGCCAGGAGCCCCCTCCCGGAGCCCCAGGTGGACACTGGCTGCCCCCTTGGTGGGCATTCCCAGCCCAAAGCCAGGCGTCTCCCAGACACGGTGCCCTGGGCTGGCCTCACGGGGACAGCTCCTGCCCTGTTAGGCTCGGGGTTGGAAGGCGCCTGTGGGGCCCTTCCCCCAGCTCCCGTGTGCAGAACTGGGTGTGCTTGTCGGGACTTTCGCCCTTGGATGATAAGAGCGAGACCCAAGCCTTGCGTGCGTCCCGGGGCCATCCTGTCCCCAGCCACGGTTGCCCAGGGCTGCCGGTCTTTCTTCCCGAGGACTCTGTGCCTCTCGCTAGGCGGTCACAGGGACGCCCGGCCCCAGGTGTCCCCACCCCCAGGCCCCCACTGCTGGGCTGGGGCTCCCGCGTGCCCCCCTCGCCCCTTGCTTCCGTGGGAGCAGTCCGCCTGCGCTCTGCTGAGCCCGCGTCTCCACCCAGCTGACAGGAGAGTGGCACGGCCTGCGCTGGGCCGGTGAGCCCACGGAGGGACGCCCCCTGCCGCCGATCATGCGGCCGCTGCCGCCTTTCCAGCTGCGCCTCTACAACGGCACCTTGATGCTGGACGTGAGCCTCAGAGCGTGCCTGGCCAGGGCCTCCCAGGCACCCAGCTCTGGGCAGCGGGAAAGACTGTCCGCCCCCCTCCTCCCTCCCTCCACCACCACCAAGACACCCACCTCCGATCCACCGTCTTTGTACACACGTCTGTATGTCTGTCTCCCACCCATCCGTCCATACCCCCATCTGTCCATCTGTCTGTCCGTCTGTCCATCCGTCCGCCCGTGCACTCACTCAACAGCAAGTGTCCTGGCCTGCCCCGAGGTGACCGTTAGGGACTCCTGCCCCGAGGTGACCGTTAGGGACTCCTGCCCCGAGGTGACCGTTAGGGACTCCTGCCCCGAGGTGACCGTTAGGGACTCCTGCCCCGAGGTGACCGTTAGGGACTCCTGCCCTGAGGTGACCGTTAGGGACTCCTGCCCCGAGGTGACCGTTAGGGACTCCTGCCCCGAGGTGACCGTTAGGGACTCCTGCCCTGAGGTGACCGTTAGGGACTCCTGCCCCGAGGTGACCGTTAGGGACTCCTGCCCCGAGGTGACCGTTAGGGACTCTGGAGACAGCAGCCGCACACGCCCAGCAGTGCTCTTCCTCCTGGAGGTCCCTGAAGCCACGCCTGGGCGCAGGTGCACCTGTCCACACCTATCCTCATGACCACCTGTCCTCATGACCACCTGTCCACACAACCACCTGTCCACACAACCACCTGTCCACACGACCACCTGTCCACATGACCACCTGTCCACACAACCACCTGTCCACACGACCACCTGTCCACACCTGTCCACATGACCACCTGTCCACACGACCACCTGTCCACACAACCACCTGTCCACACCTGTCCACACCTGTCCACATGACCACCTGTCCACACGACCACCTGTCCTCATGACCACCTGTCCACACCTGTCCACATGACCACCTGTCCACATGACCACCTGTCCACACAATCACCTGTCCACACCTGTCCACACCTGTCCACACCTGTCCACATGACCACCTGTCCACACGACCACCTGTCCTCATGACCACCTGTCCACACCTGTCCACATGACCACCTGTCCACATGACCACCTGTCCACACAACCACCTGTCCACACCTGTCCACACCTGTCCACACCTGTCCACATGACCACCTGTCCACACGACCACCTGTCCTCATGACCACCTGTCCACACAATCACCTGTCCACACCCACACCTGTCCACACCTGTCCACATGACCACCTGTCCACACGACCACCTGTCCTCATGACCACCTGTCCACACAACCACCTGTCCTCATGACCACCTGTCCACACGACCACCTGTCCACATGACCACCTGTCCACACGACCACCTGTCCACATGACCACCTGTCCTCATGACCACCTGTCCACACAACCACCTGTCCTCATGACCACCTGTCCACACGACCACCTGTCCACATGACCACCTGTCCACACGACCACCTGTCCTCATGACCACCTGTCCACACGACCACCTGTCCACATGACCACCTGTCCACACAATCACCTGTCCACACCCACACCTGTCCACACCTGTCCACATGACCACCTGTCCACAAATCACCTGTCCACAGACCACCTGTCCACACCTGTCCTCATGACCACCTGTCCACACCTGTCCACATGACCACCTGTCCTCATGACCACCTGTCCACACGACCACCTGTCCACACGACCACCTGTCCTCATGACCACCTGTCCACACAACCACCTGTCCACATGACCACCTGTCCACACCTGCCCTCATGACCACCTGTCCACACCTGTCCACATGACCACCTGTCCTCATGACCACCTGTCCACACGACCACCTGTCCACACGACCACCTGTCCTCATGACCACCTGTCCACACAACCACCTGTCCACATGACCACCTGTCCACACCTGTCCACATGACCACCTGTCCACAAATCACCTGTCCACACGAACACCTGTCCACACCTGTCCTCATGACCACCTGTCCACACCTGTCCACATGACCACCTGTCCTCATGACCACCTGTCCACACAACCACCTGTCCACATGACCACCTGTCCACACCTGTCCACACGACCACCTGTCCACACGACCACCTGTCCACACAACCACCTGTCCTCATGACCACCTGCATTTGGCCCCATGCGTTGCATGGCCAGCTGCTTCCTGCCGTGGGCCTTGGCCCTGCCTGGCAGTCCCGATGACATGCAGAGCCGTGCCTAGTGTCCCACTGGGCCAGCACCAGAACAGAGGCACCTGGCCTCAGCACAGCAGAGCCTGTGTGGGCCACACCTGCTCCACGAGGCCTGGGGCGGGGGTGGGGCAAAGCCAAGGATCCGAGCTTCCAAAGGACGGAGCTCAGCGCTTGAGGCCCCCGGTGAGTGCCGGTGTTGCCGTCTGAGTGTGGAGACTGTGGATTTCCCTGAAGCCCCCCTGGCTGCAGACAGGGGCGGGGGGCCCTGTGAGGGGCGGGAGGCAGGGGCAGCAGGGAGCCTGGCGGACAGGACCTGGGCAGGCTCAGGCCCTTCCCCCAGCACGGGCTGCCTTCCACCAATGGCCCCGGCCCGGGCCCCGGGAACACCAGACGGTCCGCCGCGGCGCTGCACCGAGAGCACCGAGGGAGCCTTCGGATGCTTCTCCAAGAACCCGCCCTGGGGCCGGCCCTGACCGCCGGAGGTCAGCGTAGCTCAGCGGCAGCACTGGGGCACTGCCCATGCACCAGGGCTGGAGACGGGAGTCCCGGGAGCCATCGGACACCGGGTGAATCCTGTGCCTCTGATGTCCCCTGCAGGGGCTCCCACCGAGGTGGGGAGGGGCACCTGCCCCAGATGCTGGGGGACAGGCCAAGGGCTCCTGACCCAGCTCCGCCAGCAGGGGCTGTGCACGGGGTCAGGGTCAGAGGCCACAGCACTGCCCAGGCAGGGCAGGTTGGTGCCGAAGGTGTGGCGGGCAGCTGCGTGTTGCTGGCACAGGTGTACCCGGGGACGGTGCCCAGGGCTGTGCCGTGAGAGGAGCGTGGGCTCTGCCTGGCCAGGTGGAAGGTGTGGGGGCTGCAGGCGGCCTCAGGTGCGGCCGAGGAGGTGAGGCAGGGGTGCCCCCGCCCCGAGCCGGCTGTGGCCACAGAAAGTCCGGCACATTTCTGGGAGGAAGTCCGCGAAGGTTTGAGTTGGTGTGGACACGGAGGGCGCGGTCTTGGGGCTTTTGCAGGCAGAAGTCCGGCAGGTGTGAGGAGCTGAAGGTCCTGCTGGTGCCGACGGACAATCCCACCGTGTTCGAGGCCGGTGAGAGGCGCAGACCCACCCCAACCTGGCCCCAGCCCCTTCCTGGGCCCCTGGACCTGTGCACACCCCTGCTGGCAGAGGTCTGGGCAGGCGCCCCTCCCCGCCCGGGTGGGAGCCACTGTCGGGCAGGGCTGTGGGCCTGGGTGATACCTGGGGCGGCCCCCGTGCCTCTGCTGGGGTGGAGACAGCCTGGTTGTTACCACGGCAACTTCTTGGGCTCTTGGTAAAAAAAAAAGTCTAACACAGGGGCCGGCGCTGTTTCACAGTGATGAAGCCGCCGCCTGCACTGCCAGCATCCCTTGTGGGCGCCGGTTCGAGTCCCGGCTGCTCCTCTTCCATCCAGCTCCCTGCTCTGGCCTGGGAGAGCAGTGGAGGACGTCCCAGGTGCCTGGGCCCCTGCACCCACGTGGGAGACATGGCTGGGGCTGTGGGTTCCTGGCTGCTGCTTCCATCTGGGCGTAAATGGGTGCGTGGACGCCGTCTCTTCCTCTCTGCCTTTCACATAAATAAATAAATAAACCTTTAAAAAAAACCCGAAGTCCCCAACACTGACCCCGCAGGCAGGAAGGTGGAGGTGTACTTCTGGCCCACGGTGGTGCCGGGCTACCACATCCTGCAGGCCGTGCGGAGGAGCAGGGCCCAGGTCTCACGCACCGTGACGCTGCTCGGTACCGATGGCAATGGCGGCGGTGGGCGGGCGTCCCCGAGCCCCGTGTCTGTCCCGGGAGCCCCACGTCCGCTCTCTGCTCTCTCCCTGTCCCCTGGAGCTTTCAGAGCCGGGACCCTGGGAGCTCACCTGCTGGGAGGGTCCCCAAGGCTCTGTCCTCACCTTCCTGGAGGTGACGCCCCCTGGACGCGGCCCTGGGACAGGGAGTCCGCCCCATGCCCCTGGCCCACCGGCTCCCCAGCCTGTCCCCGGCCCTCCGGCTCCCCAGCCTGTCCCCGGCCCACCGGCTCCCTGGCCTGTCCCCGGCCCCGGCCCACTGGCTCCCCGGCCTGTCCCCGGCCCTCCGGCTCCCTGGCCCGTCCCCGTCCCCGGCCCTCCGGCTCCCCGGCCTGTCCCCAGCCCCGGCCCACCGCTCCCCGGCCTGTCCCTGGCCCTCTGGCTCCCCAGCCTGTCCCCGGCCCCGGCCCACCGGCTCCCCGGCCTGTCCCCGGCCCCGGCCCACCAGCCCGCAGGCCGCCCTGCGGAAGCCGAGGACGACGCGGTGCTGAAGGTCTTCGAGGACGTCGTGGAGACCCAGGGACTCAGGAGGGAGCACATCACGTGCCACCGCACCTCGGTGAGGGCGCAGGTGCCCGCGGGTCCGGGGGTCCCGCCAGGGGTAGGCAGGAGGAAGTGACCGTACCCCTTCTCTCGGCCCCTCTAGACCTCTGCCCGAAGGCCTCCAGTGGCTGAGGTGAGTGACCGCAGCCTGTGCGAGTCCGGCCCCGCTGGGAGGGAGAGGCCCCGGGTGGCTGGGGGTGGGTGCCCGCACCTCCCGGCCGGGACCCGGGAAGTACTCAGGGCGCAAGGGGGTGGGGGCCCCTCTTCCCCAGAGGGAGGCCCCTCTCCCCCCTCTGGGGGCTGGGGGGCAGCACTGCCCTTTTGTGCCCTCACCAGTGGCGCCCCTGGGCCTCCTGCCCCACCCCGTGCCCTCTGGGCCTGGCCTGGCCGCTGGCAGGGAGCTCAGGCTGGCTCTGGGCTGGGGCGGGGGATGGGGGGGGAAGAGGAGGGGTTGGCGGGAGCAGGGCGGGGCTGTGGCTGCTGCCTGCCCCTCTGGGACCCGTGTGTGACACGGCCTGGGACGGGCACCTCCACTCGGGGCTCAGGACCAAGGCCACCTGCTCTGACGTCTCTGTGCCCTGGGTCTCTCCTGCTGCCCTGCTCTGAGCCTCGGCCACAGCTCCTGCACCTTCCCAGGGCCGGGTGGGGCTCTCACCCGCCTGTGCTCGGGGCTCGAGCCCAGGGGCTGTTGGCTCTCTGGAGCTGGCCGGGCATCCTGGTGGACGCTGGGCAGGGCTCAGCGCCCTCCCTCTGCCCTGGCCTACTGCAGGTTCTCGCTGGGCCTGGTGGGGACCTCGGCCACTTGGGCCCGGCCCAGCCGCCCCTGCAGCCCTCGCCGCCCCCGGGACCAGCTGTCCTTCTCCAGCTCCGACCCCGGACGACGCCTCCCTGTGCCCAGTAAATGTGGCTTCCGCTTCCTCAGCGTGGAGCCCCTGCTGGGGTCTGGGCTGGGCGGTCTCAGGTTGGGCGGGGCCCCAGCCTGGTCCATTCTAAAGCCCGGCCCTTCCCTAAGGGGGGTCTCAGGCCCCCCGGGTCCCATCCAGCCAAGAAGGGGTCAGAGCAGGGGCTGGATTAGGGTCTGCTCCCCTCCCCGTCCCACGCCTCGCTCCTACCTGAGGGCGCCGGGAGGGGTGCGGCTGCACTGGTTGTGGGTGGACTCTGCTACAATCCGAGGGGCTTCAGCTTGGCGTGCCCGCCACCCTGGCCGCCCTGCCCAGCTGAGCAAACGTCGCCTGGGGACCAGGGCTCCCCACGCCGCTGACAGTGCCCGGGACAGCTCGGCCAAGCAGCTCCCTGGCCTCGCCCCACGGCTGCCTCCGCTCTGAGCCAGCAGGAAGAGGCTCTGGGAGTCTCCTGGGCGCCCCAAAGAGGAACAGGGGTGCTGGCCGAGCAAGGAAGGGCCCCGGGGTGTGCACGCTTAGTGTGGGTGTGCAGGTGTGAGCTGGGTGTGCACACTGGGGCAGGCAGGGTGTGTGTGAGTGGGGTGTACACTGGGCAGGCAGGGTGTGTGTGAGCTGGGTGTGCACACTGGGGCAGGCAGGGTGTGTGTGAGCTGGTGTGCACACTGGGCAGGCAGGGTGTGTGTGAGTGGGCGTGCACACTGGGGCAGGCAGGGTGTGTGTGAGCTGGGTGTGCACACTGGGCAGGCAGGGTGTGTGTGAGCTGGTGTGCACACTGGGCAGGCAGGGTGTGTGTGAGTGGGCGTACACACTGGGCAGGCAGGGTGTGTGTGAGTGGGCGTGCACACTGGGGCAGGCAGGGTGTGTGTGAGCTGGGTGTGCACACTGGGCAGGCAGGGTGTGTGTGAGCTGGTGTGCACACTGGGCAGGCAGGGTGTGTGTGAGTGGGCGTGCACACTGGGCAGGCAGGGTGTGTGTGAGCTGGTGTGCACACTGGGCAGGCAGGGTGTGTGTGAGTGGGTGTGCACACTGGGGGAGGCAGGGCGTGTGTGAGCTGGGTGTACACACTGGGCAGGCAGGGTGTGTGTGAGTGGGCGTGCACACTGGGGCAGGCAGGGTGTGTGTGAGCTGGGTGTACAAACTGGGCAGGCAGGGTGTGTGTGAGCTGGGTGTGCACACTGGGGGAGGCAGGGTGTGTGTGAGCTGGTGTGCACACTGGGCAGGCAGGGTGTGTGTGAGCTGGGTGTGCACACTGGGACAGGCAGGGTGTGTGTGAGTGGGCGTGCACACTGGGGGAGGTAGGGTGTGTGTGAGCTGGTGTGCATACTGGGGGAGGTAGGGTGTGTGTGAGCTGGTGTGCACACTGGGCAGGCAGGGTGTGTGTGAGCTGGGTGTACACACTGGGGGAGGCAGGGTGTGTGTGAGTGGGTGTACACACTGGGGAGGAGGCAGGGTGTGTGTGAGCTGGTGTACACACTGGGCAGGCAGGGTGTGTGTGAGTGGGCGTGCACACTGGGGGAGGTAGGGTGTGTGTGAGTGGGCGTACACACTGGGCAGGCAGGGTGTGTGTGAGCTGGTGTACACACTGGGGGAGGCAGGGTGTGTGTGAGCTGGTGTGCACACTGGGCAGGCAGGGTGTGTGTGAGTGGGTGTGCACACTGGGGCAGGCAGGGTGTGTGTGAGCTGGGTGTGCACACTGGGCAGGCAGGGTGTGTGTGAGTGGTCGTGCACACTGGGCAGGCAGGGTGTGTGTGAGTGGGTGTGCACACTGGGGCAGGCAGGGTGTGTGTGAGCTGGGTGTGCACACTGGGCAGGCAGGGTGTGTGTGAGCTGGGTGTGCACACTGGGGAGGCAGGGTGTGTGTGAGTGGGCGTACACACTGGGGGAGGCAGGGTGTGTGTGAGCTGGGTGTACACACTGGGGGAGGCAGGGTGTGTGTGAGCTGGGTGTGCACACTGGGGCAGGCAGGGTGTGTGTGAGTGGGTGTGCACGCTGGGGCAGGCAGGGTGTGTGTGAGCTGGGTGTGCACACTGGGCAGGCAGGGTGTGTGTGAGTGGGTGTGCACACTGGGGCAGGCAGGGTGTGTGTGAGCTGGGTGTGCACACTGGGCAGGCAGGGTGTGTGTGAGTGGGCATGCACACTGGGGGAGGTAGGGTGTGTGTGAGTGGGCGTACACACTGGGCAGGCAGGGTGTGTGTGAGTGGGCGTGCACACTGGGGCAGGCAGGGTGTGTGTGATCTGGGCGTGCACACTGGGGGAGGCAGGGTGTGTGTGAGCTGGGTGTGCACACTGGGCAGGCAGGGTGTGTGTGATGCTGGGTGTACACACTGGGCAGGCAGGGTGTGTGTGAGCTGGGTGTGCACACTGGGACAGGCAGGGTGTGTGTGAGCTGGGTGTGCACACTGGGCAGGCAGGGTGTGTGTGAGTGGGCGTGCACACTGGGGCAGGCAGGGTGTGTGTGAGCGGGCATGCACACTGGGCAGGCAGGGCGTGTGTGAGCTGGGTGTTCCCACTGGGGAGGCAGGGTGTGTGTGAGCTGGGTGTACACACTGGGCAGGCAGGGTGTGTGTGAGTGGGCGTGCACACTGGGGCAGGCAGGGTGTGTATGAGCGGGTGTGCACACTGGGCAGGCAGGGTGTGTGTGAGCTGGGTGTGCACACTGGGCAGGCAGGGTGTGTGTGAGCTGGGTGTGCACACTGGGCAGGCAGGGTGTGTGTGAGCTGGTGTGCACACTGGGACAGCAGGGTGTGTGTGAGCTGGGTGTGCACACTGGGCAGCAGGGTGTGTGTGAGTGGGCGTGCACACTGGGCAGGCAGGGTGTGTGTGAGCTGGTGTGCACACTGGGGGAGGCAGGGCGTGTGTGAGCTGGGTGTGCACACTGGGGGAGGTAGGGTGTGTGTGAGCTGGGTGTGCACACTGGGGGAGGCAGGGTGTGTGTGAGCTGGGTGTGCACACTGGGCAGGCAGGGTGTGTGTGAGCTGGTGTGCACACTGGGCAGGCAGGGTGTGTGTGAGTGGGTGTGCACACTGGGCAGGCAGGGTGTGTGTGAGCTGGGTGTGCACACTGGGGGAGGTAGGGTGTGTGTGAGCTGGGTGTACACACTGGGCAGGCAGGGCGTGTGTGAGCTGGGCGTACACACTGGGCAGGCAGGGTGTGTGTGAGCTGGGTGTGCACACTGGGGGAGGTAGGGTGTGTGTGAGCTGGGTGTGCACACTGGGGGAGGCAGGGTGTGTGTGAGCTGGGTGTGCACACTGGGCAGGCAGGGTGTGTGTGAGCTGGCGTGCACACTGGGCAGGCAGGGTGTGTGTGAGCTGGCGTGCACACTGGGGGAGGCAGGGTGTGTGTGAGCTGGTGTGCACACTGGGCAGGCAGGGTGTGTGTGAGTGGGCGTGCACACTGGGCAGGCAGGGTGTGTGTGAGTGGGCGTGCACACCCGGGGACAGGGCCCTGGTTCAGGTCAGCAGTGCAGTGGCGCCAGCTCAGGCACTGCCGTGGTGTTTGAAGGATTCCGTGGTGCGCGGCGCCTCTGGGCCTTGGCTGGTGATCAGGGTTCTCTCCCTGACAGTGCTGTCACACATGCGACCTCTGACCTCTGACCCTCCCACCCCACAGCCCCCCCCCCGAAGGGCTCCTGACCCTGGACGCTGGCTGACCCCAGCCCTTTCCCAGTGTCCCTGCCCAAGGGGCCTGGGAGGAAGAAGGCCCCCATTGTCCGGAGGATGAAGCGCCCCAGGGCCCGAGGAGGAGCCTGGGGGTCCGGTGTGTGGGCGTGAGTGGCCGGGGCTGGCCCTCAGCCCAGCGCGAAGCCCCTCCTGCCCGCCCTGGGCCTGGCCCTCGTCTGCCCCATCCAGGCCGTCCTCCTGCCCCAGACCCCGAGGGCCCTGGGTGTTCAGGTTTGGGGGCCCGGGCTGGGGGCAGGCAGGGGAGCCCGGGGCCTCAGAACCTGAACTGGGTGCAGAGAGGACCCCAGCGCAGGGGGCATCTTGGTCCCCCTCCATCTGACCCCCGAGCGCCCACCTCTTGCCTGGCGGAGCCATGCCCCTGCCTGGGAGCCCACGGGGCTGGGGCTCGGCTGCCCGGGGACGCCGGAACCCTTCCTGGTGCTACGAGGCATCAGGTTCTGCTCCGAGCACCTGGGCCCACGGATGGGGACCAGGGCTCACCGCAGGGGAGGGGCAGTCAGCTCGGGTCCCCTCAGTTGGCAGGTGCGTGGCATGCCGTGGCCGTGGCGACCAGCGACTCCTCCCGCCCGGAGACCGAGAGCGAGCGCCTGGGGATGTACATCAAGGAGCTGAGGCCCACGCCAGAGGGGGACCTGGCGATCGTCCTGAACCAGCGGTGCGCCCTCCGTCAGGACGGGGTGGGCGGCGAGGGGCTGGGGCAGCAAGTGGGACAGCACAGGCGCCGGCCAGGGTCCACTCCGGCCACTCCGGAAGGACCCCGGGGTCCATGTGGGCCCTCCAGGGTGCCCGGGGTGAAGAACGGGGCTCGGGGACTTCCTGACCCCCGGGTTGGCAGCCAAGGGCTCTGCGCCAGCACGGCAGCCCTGGGCATCTGGGCAGCTCCTCCCGAGCCCCGGGCCGCCCTGGAGCCAGGCTGGGGCAGAGGTCAGCGTGTGTGGGGGGCCTTTCCGGGGGCGGCCGCGGTGAGACGGGGCTCCTCAGAAGCAGGGTCCGCTGGCAGCTGCAGGTGCCCCCCCGGGCCAGCTCATCGCCAGGTGTCCGGGCTGTGTGTGGCCCTCTGTCCACATGCCTCAGGCACCGTGAGGATGGCCGGTGCCTCCTGACTCCTCCCCGGGGGCCCAGGGCCAGGCTGGGCTGGGCCCTCTGTGGCCCGGGTGCTGGCCGGAGCCCAGTTGCTGTCCCCTTGTGGGTTGGGGAATGGTGACCAGACCTGGCTCCCCAGGGACGGCGGCGGCTGTGTGGAGAAGAGCGTCATCGCCTGGCAGACGGAGGTGCCCGCCGTGTTCACTGTGGATTGTAGGTGCCCGCCCGAGGGAGCCGCCCCTCTAGGCCCTGGCCCGCTGCCCCGGTGGGGGAGGGGACGGGGCTCCTGCAGGCGGGCTGACCCCACAGTGACCGCTGCTCCCTGCTGTGTGTCCAGACGGGGGCGAAGGAAGCTCTTTGTGCTGGACACAGACGACGTCCACCTGCTGCTCTGCACCGAGGCCCCCGCGCCCCCCGCTGAGCTGCCCGTGGCCGAGCACTCGGTCCTGTGCCAGTGCCTGGGTACGTCGGGGTGCTTCCTGGGGGACTGGGCCCCGAGGAGGCGGCCCTTGCTGGCCATCTGCTTGAGCAGTCCTCAGAGCCCCCCACGGGAGGGCAGAGAGGGGCCCAGCGTGATGCCCTGCCCGTGTCTGCAGGGCCGTTCCCGGGGCAGGGGCCACGGGAGCAGTGGGGACCACTTCCTGCTGAGCCATGACCCGGGGAGGGGGGCTCTCCCCAGGCACGGAGCCGGCTCTCCCCAGGGACTGCAGCTGGCCGTGGTTTCCAGACCCTATGTGGGCTGCGGCTTGGGGCTGCCCGGCGTCCCCATCTGTACACCAGACGCCCTAGGCGGACGCACAAGGGTTCCCCTCCGTCACCCAGCCGCCCTCACTCCCCAGGGAGGTGACAGAGCTGGGGCCGCCCCAGGAGGGCGGAGCAGGCACCGGGGGCCGGGCTGGGAGCCTGTTGGAAAGACCCGTGAGCCCAGGGCCGCCCCCTGTCCCCAGAGCCAGGACCCCGGAGGTGGGCGACGAGGTCATGGAGAAATTCAGACGCGTGCTTCAGAGGCTGCCCACGCCCACACGGGTCACGCAGGACCTCACCCGGGAGGAAGGTGTGCTCTGGCCTGGACCGCCCAGCCTGGGTGCTGGAAGCCCCCTCCTCCTGCCCAGGGGTGGGTGTGGTGCAGGCGGGGTTCCGCCCCTCTGCTGATGCCTGTCTCCCCTCCCAGAGCCCTGCCGAGTCTAGGGGAGCTCCTGCCACCCCCACCCCGGTGAGTGCCAGCCCCGCCCCTCGGCCCTGCCAGGCTCCGGCCAGGCCCCTCCTTGCGCCACCTGCCAGTGCCTCCGCCCCGCCCTGTGTCACTGCCCAGCTGAGGCCCTGCCGCCTCCAGGCAGGGGTGGGGTGGGCGGGGGAGGGGCTGGCAAGCCCCTGCGCTTCCCAGAGTCACAGGGGCCCCCTCCCCCTTCACCTCAGGTGCGGGAGACCGGCCCCCTAAGCAGAGAGCAGGGCTGAAGACCCAGGGCGCAGCCGGCCCCGCCCGGGGCTCCGCGGGGTGCCCAGCTCTCCCTGCACAGCCGTGAATGAAGCCGCCAGCACCCTCCTCCCGCCTCTGGCTGATGTGTGGGGGCCCGTGGAGCCTGCAGCCCCCTTGGGTGCGGCGTGCTGGGCTCTGTCCCCCCACTGTTGGCCAGCTTGCTGCTCTGAGGCCCACCCTGGACGTCCCCCCATCCCCAGCCAGGCACCTGAACTTCAGGAACAAGCAAATTGTGAGGAGCCTCCCTGGGGTCCCACAGGGTCCCTGAAAGGGCAGGGGTCCCCCTCCTTTCCCATGAGGCCGCTGGCTTCCGTCCCCCTCACCACACCCCAGGGCTCCGTCCACTCCCATCCACGCAGCCGAGAGGTGACCTCATCACCCCCAGGCCCACACGGGCAGAGTGGACACGTTGGTCATTCTGACTCCGCGCCCCCGGCCGGCACCTCCCTCCTCTCCCAGGGGAAACCCAGCCCCACACAGAGAAAACGGACGAGGGACAGGCGATGGCGCCAGGCCCGGCACAGGGCGCAGGAGGCGGGGTCCTGTCGGCAGTGTTGGGGCCCTGAGACCCGCTGGTCACTGCGGCCTGGGGCTGGGCGAGCCCTGCTCTCCCTGCTGCCCGGCTGCACACGGCACGCATGCCCGGGCAGGAGCAGCCTCTCGGTGTGGCTGGCGAGGAGCAGAGAAAACCCACGGTGGGGGTGGCGTGGGGGTGGGACTTCCGCCTCGGGTATCCACGTGCTTGGTCGGGGCGGCTCCAGCTCCTGCTCACGTGCCTGGGAGGCGGCGGTGACTGCGCAAGTGCTCGGGTCCCTGCCACCCACCGAGGAGACCCGGGTGGCGTTTGCAGCTCCGGCTGTGGCAGGCATCTGGGAGTGAACCAGCAGCTGGAAGAGTTCTGGCTGTCTCTCTGCTTTCAAACAAAACGAAACAACTGAAGGACAATTTTGTGAAAGGGGCCGGCGCTGCGGCGTATTGGGTAAAGCCAGCACCTGCAGTGCCGGCATCCCGTATGGGCGCCAGTTCCAGTCCGGCTGCTCCTCTTCCAGTCCAGCTCCCTGCTGTGGCCTGGAAAGCAGTGGACGATGGCCCAAGTGCTTGGGCCCTGCACCTACAGAGGAGACTCCTGGCTCCTGGTTTTGGATCGGTCCGGCTCTGGCCGTTGTGGCAGTTTGGGGCGTGGACAAGTGATGGAAGACCTCTCTCTCCCTCTCTCTCTCTCCTCTGCCTTTCAAATAAATAAATCTTTAAAAAATTTTTTTGTAAAAAAAAAAACCCAACCCTTGTCACTCCTACGAGAACCGTTTCTGACACGCGACATCCCTGACCCCGGGACACTTGCGCCCCGGCCACGATCCCCGTCCCTGTGGACAGCAGCACGTGACCCCTACTCAGTGCAGTCAAATGCTAACCGCCCGGCGTCAGCAGGGCCACAGGCTCAGGGCTCGGTTCTCCGGGGGCTGCGTCTGCAGGTCCGGCTCGCCACCATCGGGGGCCCTGGAGCCTCGACCCTCCCCAGGCTCCGTGGCTCGTGGGTGGTTGGGTGACGAAAGGCAGTGGGGAGGCGCGTCATGGGGCTGAGCTCTGTGCTTGGACGTTCGGTGCGCGGGACGGCGGACGTCACCGGCCTGGTGACGACTTGGTGTCCAGGCCCTCGCCCGCCCCTGGAGGCCCCGGGTGACAGCTGCAGGTCTCTGCCATGCAGCCACCTGGTCCCCTCCCCTTGTTTTCAGCGACCTATGGCCTCCGTTGGAAAGCACTGGATGGAAACTTCCAGAAACCAACCACCCTACGTTCTGACGCCTTGGTCATGGCGCACGGCTGCCACTGCTCCATCTCGTCACAGCCGCTCGTCTCTTCCGTGGCTCATCTGCACGCCTCAAACACACACAGCGCACTCACACCTGGGGTCTGGCACAAGGGAGGCTCCGGGCACCTGTGGAACATTCTGGAAGACTGTGAGAGGAGGCCACTGCCTGTGTCAGTCCAAGGTGGACAACACTGACGGGTGTGTGTTCTCGGGGGTTTGCTGAGCTTCGGGGGTCGGCTGACTCCACCTGCAGCAGCACCCACGCCCTAGCGCCTGCACCCACACAGGGGCACCTGCACCCACAGCTGAGCTCCTGCACCCACACAGGGGCACCTGCACCCACAGCTGAGCTCCTGCATCCACACCTGTGCACCCACAGCTGAGCTCCTGCACCCACAGCTGAGCACCCACAGCTGAGGTCCTGCACCCACAGCTGAGGTCCTGCACCCACAGCTGAGCACCCACACCTGAGGTCCTGCACCCACAGCTGAGCTCCTGCACCCACAGCTGAGCACCCACAGCTGAGCACCCACAGCTGAGGTCCTGCACCCACAGCTGAGGTCCTGCACCCACAGCTGAGCACCCACACCTGAGGTCCTGCACCCACAGCTGAGCTCCTGCACCCACAGCTGTGCACCCACAGCTGAGCTCCTGCACCCACAGCTGTGCACCCACAGCTGAGCTCCTGCATCCACACCTGAGGTCCTGCACCCACAGCTGAGCACCCACAGCTGAGCTCCTGCATCCACACCTGAGCTCCTGCACCCACAGCTGAGCTCCTGCACCCACAGCTGAGCTCCTGCACCCACGCCTGCTCACCTGCGTCCTCTGGCTGCGGTTTTGGAGGCCTCACTCTGTACCCGCGGCTCCTTCCCGGGCTCCGGTGTCCCCACACCCCTGCACCAGGACCCCGTCTGCTCTCGCTGCGGTGGCCGCCTCTCTGGGCCTCGGCCTGCGACTCGCATCTGCCCGGTCTCTAGGCTCTCGTTTGCGTCTCCCGACTCTGCGGCCCATTCCTGCCTCGTGGGCTGGAACCTTCGGGTAGCAGCCTGGGACGTGGAGGTGCCGTCTCCCCTCGCTGCTCAGAGACCGCTGTCTGGGGGCCAGCGCTGTGGCTAGCGGGTGAAGCCACCGCCTGTGATGCCGGCAGCCCACACGAGGGCTGGCTCGGGTCCCGCTGATGCGGCTGGGAAGGCAACAGAGGACGGCCCCAGTGCCTGGGCCCCTGCACCCGCGTGGGGCCCCGGATGGAGCTCCGGCTCCCGGCTTCAGCCTGGCCCAGCCCTGGCCGATGTGCCATCTGGGGAGTGAGCCAGCGGATGGAAGAGCTCGCTCTCTCTCCCTCTCTCTTTCTCTCTCTCTCCCTCTCTCCCTCTCCCTCTGCCTCTGCGTTTCCTTCTCTGTAGCTGAATTTCAAATAAATACACAAATAAATCTTTTTTAAACGACCATTGTTTGCCCGCTGGCCAGGGCTTCACCCACTTGGAGGCTGCAGCCGAGCCCCAGAAGCAGAATCTCCCCCCAGCCCCAGCCCTCCTCCACAGCCCCGCCCCTTCTCCTCAGCTCCGCCCCTCCTCCTCAGCTCCGCCCCTTCTCCTCAGCCACGCCCCTTCTCCCCTAACTCCGCCCCTCCTTCCCCAGCCCCTCCCCTCCCCACAGCCCCGCCCCTCCTCCCCAGCCCCGCCCCTCCTCCCCTGCCTTCCTGCTGAGTCTTTGGCTGAATTCCCATCAGTAGCTACGCTGTTTAGCCCTAAACTGTTTTTTCTAAAGATTTATTTATTTATTGGAAAGGCAGAGTTACAGAGAGAGAGAGAGAGAGAGAGGTTCACTCCTCAATTGGCCACAATGGCTGGGGCTGGGTCAGGCCAGAGCCAGGAGCCAGGGTCTCCCACGTGGTGCAGGGGCCCACGGGCCTGGGCCATCACTTGCTCTCCCAGGCCACAGCAGGGAGCTGGGTCGGAAGTGGAGCAGCCGGACTGGAACCGGCGCCCAGGTCAGAGGCTTGGCCAGTCGCACCACAGCGCCCACGCCGGCTGTTTCCATCGGGTGCACCTGCCGTCTCCGTCTGGCTGTCCCCTGCTTTGCTGAGTCGTGGTCACCCTGTCGCCCTGTGTCCCGAGTGTGAGTCCCTTCTACCCGCTGGGCCTCAGCAGCTCGTGGAAGTCTGCCGGGGCGGCGTCTGGACTCACCAGACCCCTCCTCCTGTGTCTCTCCTGAGCCTGGGCCGCGCAGCCCCGGGTCTGGGTTTAGGTCGTGGTTGGAGAAACTGCTGGGCAGCGTCCTCTCCTGGGCTCCGCTCCGTCCACCACAGCGGCAGGGGAGGGGCCTCTGCAGGGCCGCCTGTGTCCGCCCAGGCCTCCCCGGAGAACCAAGGCACCTCCCTCATCCCCGCCGACCCTTGGATTCTCCCCCTGGGGCCCGGGTCCTCCCTGAGGGGTCTCGGCAAGGCCTCCACTGGGGACAAATCTAGAAGAAATCGCCTCCCGGGAGCTTCCCGGCGTCCCGGGTCCCGGGAGGGTGGTCAGGAGCAGAGACGGAGACACGGCCGTGTCCCCAGCCCAGAGCGGAGTGTGAGAGGTGATCCGCGGCCGGGTCCACGCACGCGCAGCGGGGGTGGGGGTGTGGGGGTGTGGGAGAGGCGATCCGGGTCAGCCATCCACGGCCGGGTCCACGCATGCGCAGAGGGGGTGGGAGGGGTTGGGGTGTGGGAGAGGCGATCCGCGGCCGGGTCCACACACGCATGCACAGAGTCAGGGGGTGGGGGTGTGGGAGAGGTGATCCGGGTCAGCCATCCGTGGCCGGGTCCACGCACGTGCGGCGTGGGGGGGGGGGTTGAGGCTGGTCCTGGACGTCCGGGGGCAGGAGACCGTGGAGTCTGCGGCGACACAGCACTCTGGGCAGCACCATGCCCAGGCTGCACCGTGCCGGGGCCACACCGTGCCGGGGGCCTCGGGACGCAAAGGGAACCCGGCCGAGGAAGACTCACAGCAGCCGGCTCAGGTGCGGCCGGGACGGGAACGAAGCGCCCTTGAAGGAACGGCGGCCCCAAGCTCTGTGCACACCCCACACTTCACACCGCACACACCCATAAGCACCTGCACACACAGGTGTGTACAGGTGTGCGTCTCTGTGAGCCGTGGGTGTGCAGGTCTCAGCCACAGCAGCAGCAGCCGGGAAGCAGGAACCCGGCCCCCGGGCCACGCAGAGGAGCGGCATTAAAAACCACTCCGGGGGCCGGCGCTGTGGTGTGGGGTAAAGCCGCTGCCTGCAGTGCCAGCGTCCCATACGGGCGCCGGCCCACGTCCCGGCTGTTCCTCTCCGGTCCTGCTCTCTGCTGACCTGGGTGAGCAGGGGAAGATGGGCCTGTGCACCTGCGTGGGAGACCCGGAGGAAGGGAGAAGCCCCGGCCGCTGTGGCCATCTGGGGAGTGGACCAGCAGGTGGAGGACCTCTCTCTGCAGCTCCGCCCTTCACGTAAGTAAATCAATCAATCTACAAAACGCTGCCATGGGTGGTGTGTAGCCCAGTGGTTACGCGCGGCTGCGACACCCACACCCATATCCCAGTGCCGGGACCCGGGCCTGCTCCGCTCCTGTCCCAGCTCCCAGGGGGCAGCAGAGGTGGCTCAAGCGGTTGGGCCCCTGCCACCCGCACGGGAGCCCAGTTCCTCCAGGTTCCCCGTGTTGTCCCTTCTCAAGGTGCGTCCGGGTCTGCTGTGGGCACAGGTGAGGCTGTGTGCGTCCCCTCCAGCCACAGGTGTGTGCAGGTGCTTATGGGTGTGTGCGGTGTGAGGTGTGGGGTGTGCACACACGTGTGTGCAGGTGTGTGAGGTGTGTACAGGTGTGTGAGGTGTGCACAGGTGTGTGTGGTGTGTGCGGTGTGGGGTGTGCACACGTGTGTGCAGGTGTGAGGTGTGCACAGGTGTGTGCACAGGTGTGTGAAGTGTGCATGGGTGTGTGCAGGTGTGTGCGATATGGGGTGTGCACACGTGTGTGAACAGGTGTGTGAGGTGTGCACAGGTGTGTGCACAGGTGTGTGAGGTGTGGGGTGTGCACACATGTGTACAGGTGTGTACAGGTGTGTGAGGTGGGTGCACATGGGTGTGCGCACGGGTGTGTGAGGTGCTGGAGGGTCTCCTTGGTCTCCCTCACTGGGCCGCCCCCGGCTGGGCAGCGTCTGTCTGTCCGAGCTGGCCAGCGCCCGGGCCTGGCCGAGGTAGCCCCTTCCTTGTTGTGGGCTTCTGCGTGACACAGTTCCTGGAACCGTGGACAGGGCCCGGGCAGCGGCCTCTGTGGCCACGGGTCACGGGAACACTCCAGACACATTGAGAGCCGGCAGGGAGGGGCCTGCCTGGGGCTGCCGGGGTCCGGCCTTCCCCAGGCTCGGGGAGCTGCGGCGTTCCGGCCTTTCCCTGCTGGCCTCCCGGGCTCAGCCCGGTCCTGGTCCTGAAGCTGGGCCTGCCTGTCGCCCTGGCCCCAGGGTCACCAGGGAAGAAGTTCCGTGCACTGGCGGCCTCAGAGGCTGAGACAGGTCCAGGGGCCGCAAGGTGCCCCCTGCCACCCGCCCCCGGTGCCCCCTGGCTCGTGCACCCGCACCCTTCTTTCCAGGAGGGGCTGGGAGGGCCCCGCCCATTCTGCCTGCACAGCCCCTCCGAGGCTTTGGAGAGCTGTGGGAGCCCGGGAGGCGGCCCTCACGCAGGGAGCAGGTACATCCGGTGCGACAGTGCCAGGGACGGCGGCACCAAAGGCCGGGCTCCTGCCTCCTCCCTGTGAGCACCAGCCTCTCCCCGAGCCACTCCCGGGCGCAGCGCCTCCCTGGGGGCGGCGGCCACGCTGACCGGCCAGCTGTGCCCGGCAGGAGCAGAGGCCGGGCCCACACACGGCCGCCTGCAGCAGGACCCCTGGTGAGGCCGCCCGAGCCCCCTCCCTTTGGCTCCGCGGGCTGGGGACAAGCGACACTCCAGTAAAGTGGCCAGGGGCGCTGGCACAGGAGACCCCGGCCCCCACCCAGCAGTGCCGAGGACGGGCGGGCCGGGCCGGCAGGGCAGCCCCCAGCCAGGGGGTCCCCACGCGTCCCTGAGGTGAGGAGGCCCCCCCGGAGGAGGCTGCTGCCCGGCTCCCCACGCCCACCCCTCTCTCAACCACCTGCCAGGTGAGTGACAGGCACGCATCCCGGCGTGGTCACGGCCCCACACCCGCCTGCCCGTCCCCGCCGTCCTGCCGGACGCCTGTGGCTCTGGGCTGTGAGCTCGGGGGAGATTTAAGTCCCACAGGGGCCGGTGTTGAGGCAGGGCCAGGGGTGAAACTGGACGCCACCCCAGTCAGTGCCCAGGTCACGGCCCAGCGGCTCTGACCCCAGCTTCCCGCACCTGTGCCTGGGGGGCAGAGGTGAGGCCCAGGCGCTTGGGTCCCTGACCCCGCCATGGGTCCCTGACCCCCCCTCGGGGTCCCTGACCCCGCCATGGGTCCCAGACCCCTCCGTGGCTCCCTGACCCCGCCATGGGTCCCTGACAGCCCCCTGAGTCCCTGACCCCCCCCTGAGTCCCTGACCCCCCGTGGGTCCCTGACCCCGCCATGGGTCCCAGACCCCCCTGTGGGTCCCTGACCCCCCTGTGGGTCCCTGACAGCCCCGCGAGTCCCTGACTCCCCCCCTGAGTCCCTGACCCCCCCCCCCATGGGTCCCTGACCCCGCCATGGGTCCCTGACCCCCCTGTGGGTCCCTGACCCCGCCATGGGTCCCTGACCCCCCTGTGGGTCCCTGACCCCCCCATGGGTCCCTGACAGCCCCCTGAGTCCCTGACCCCCCCCCTGAGTCCCTGACCCCCCGTGGGTCCCTGACCCCGCCATGGGTCCCAGACCCCCCTGTGGGTCCCTGACCCCCCTGTGGGTCCCTGACAGCCCCGCGAGTCCCTGACTCCCCCCCTGAGTCCCTGACCCCCCCCCCATGGGTCCCTGACCCCGCCATGGGTCCCTGACCCCCCTGAGTCCCTGACCCCCCTGTGGGTCCCTGACCCCCCCGTGGGTCCCTGACTCCCCCCCTGAGTCCCTGACCCCCCTGTGGGTCCCTGACCCCCCTGTGGGTCCCTGACAGCCCCGCGAGTCCCTGACTCCCCCCCTGAGTCCCTGACCCCCCCCATGGGTCCCTGACCCCGCCATGGGTCCCTGACCCCCCTGAGTCCCTGACCCCCCTGTGGGTCCCTGACCCCCCCGTGGGTCCCTGACTCCCCCCCTGAGTCCCTGACCCCCCTGTGGGTCCCTGACCCCCCTGTGGGTCCCTGACAGCCCCGCGAGTCCCTGACTCCCCCCCTGAGTCCCTGACCCCCCCCCATGGGTCCCTGACCCCGCCATGGGTCCCTGACCCCCCTGAGTCCCTGACCCCCCTGTGGGTCCCTGACAGCCCCGCGAGTCCCTGGCTCCTGGCTTTCACCTGGCCCTCATCTGCCCCATCCAGGCCGCCGTCCTGCCCCAGACCCCAAGGGACCTGGCCGTCCGGGAGGTTTGCCGCTGCGGTCAGCCCGGCTGCCCCGACTGAGCCAGGACGTCTGTCCAGCCTGGGCGTGGGATCCGAGGGCAGGGCCGGGCGGGGGCTCCTCCCAGGCTCCTCTCTGGGCCGGCAGAGCCGCCTTCTCCCGGCGTCTTCACACGGCCATGGCTCTGTGTGCACCTGCTCCTGCCCCGTCCTCTCAGAAGGACCCCAGTGTCACCGGTGACCCCGTCTTGTGCTCTCCCAAGGCCCTGTGTCCACACGCAGCCACGGGCTGGGGGCTGGGGGCTGGGCTCACACATGCCTGGGACAGAGCCCCTGGGCACCGAGCACTCCCCAGCAGGGGGGCCCGGGTCTGGGGGGGGCCTGTCCACCCGGAAGTTCAGCTGCTTCTGAGGCTGGCCTGGGGGGACTGGGGCCAGGGGTCAGGAGCACTCAGCCAGGGTCCACCAGGTGGCAGGGCCGTGGCACGCCGTGGCACGCCGTGGCACACCGTGGCACACCGTGGCTGCCAGGGCCCCTCGGGACCTGAGACGCAGAGAGAGGTCCTGAGGAGGTTTGACAAGCTGAGGCTGACCCCGAGCTCAACCTGGAGGTGGCCCTCGGCAGATCAGGACCGGGCAGCCAGGGGCTGGCCTCTGACCTCTGACCTCCACCCCCGCGCAGCCAAGGCTGTGGCTTTGTGGGCGTGGCCTTCGTGCCTCGGCTCCCTGATTTCAGGGAGAGGGAGCAGAAAACCGAGCACCCGCCAAGTTCAAGGTCCAACCCGCCGGCCGCTAGGTGGCGCCCGCGTCGCCCCCAGGACGAGCCTGCGGACGCCGTCAGGGTCCCCAGAGCGGCCGGCAGGTGGCGCCCGCGGCGCCTCGGTACAGGCACTGCCCAGAGGACGGCCCGGCTGGTGCTCAGAACCTCAGAACCGGGCCGGCACCGTCGCGACCCTGCTGTCACCTGGGCAGGATGCGGCCGCCGGGGGCCACGGGGGCGCAGTGGCCCAGCACCCGCAGCGTGCGCTCGGCCTCTCCGCGGAGCTCCGGACACCGGGCCAGGCGCTTCGCCGTGCGTGGGTAGCGCTGGCGCCGGGCGCCTCTGTCCGGCAGGTGCGGTGACCGCCCCGGGGACCGAGGGCGGGAGGCTGCATCACACAGCAGGTGCCCCGGGGAGAGGCCGACCCTCAGGGCGCCCGGCCGCGGGGCCCCTGGAGAGGCACCCCCATCCCGACGCGGGGCGCCAGGACCTCGACAACCAGCAGAGCCCGCGAGCCTGCCAGGGCCGGTCGGCGGCCAGGGGACCCGGCAGCCACAGGCGGGGGCTGCACACGGCCCTGGCCCGGCCCCCCAGCTGCCAGGCTTCCCCGGGGAGGGGGAGGCGTGCGGAGCCTCCTCGCCCGGCGGTGCCTCTGCCGCCGTCTCCATGCGCCGGCCTCCCTGGGCGCTGCTCCAGCCTGGCTGTTCCCGTTTGTGTGTGAGTTTTAAGGTTTATTTATTTGAGAGGCAGAGTTAGAGAGAGAGAGAGAGAGATGGAGAGAGAGAGAGGGAGAGAGAGAGAGAGAGAGGGAGAGAGCGAGCGAGCCGGTGGCTGTGTGGTGCGGTGGTCAGCTCCCCACTGGGACACCTGTGTCCCTTACCAGAGGGCCTGGTTGGGGTCCTGGCTGCTCCACTGCTGACCCAGCTTCCTGCCCTGTGCACCTGGGAGGCAGCTGATGGGGACTGGAGCGTTGAGGTCCCTGCCGCCCACGTGGAGACCGGCCTGGGCCCAGCTCCCAGCTTCATCCTGAGCCAGCCCTGGCCGCTGTGGAGAGGTGAGTGTGTGAGCAGCGAAAGCAAAATTGGCTGCGTGGCGGCCGGCCCACTGGGGCGGTGAGCAGAGGGCAGGGTGGTCCCGCGGCTGAGCACCTGCTCCCGTCCTCCCGGCACCACCGAGCGCGGCGAAGTCGGCCGAGCTGAGTCACTGGCAGGGGCGGGGCAGGGGGTGCTGCAGCTCACGGCTCAGCCCAGCACCGGGGTTCCCCAAGTTCAGGGCGTCACAGGCGATGGGCACAATGCCAGCCCCACACTGGATGAGTTTTTAATTCAGAACTCACAGGGAAAAGTCACATCTTCTGTGTGCAAGGTCCCGCGCATCGTCATCGTCCGCTCTGACCCCTGCGTCACCAAGCACAGAGTTGTTTCCTGGGGCGGCGCTGTGGCTGGCGGTCAAACCTCCGTCGGCAATGCTGCCAAAAAAAACCAACCAAAATCCTCCTGGCCGATCACCAACAGAGAGAGGACCCCCCCCCCCCCAGCCCCAGCAAGCGCTGATCAGAACTCCCGAGAGGGGGTTCCTGCACCCGCACTGAGGGCTCGGGGTACAGAGAGACCACCTTGCATGTGAGAAGTCGAGGTGGCGTGGTGGCTGAGCTCCTGCTGCCGCACAGGCATCCCACGTGGGGCTGGTTCGAGTCCCGGCTGCTCCACTTCCCATCCAGCTCTCTGCTGTGGCCTGGGAAAGCAGTGGAAGACGGCCCAGGCCCTTGGGCCCTTGCACCCGCGTGGGAGACCTGGAGGAAGCTCCTGGCTCCTGGCTTCGGATCGGCGCACGTTCCTACCCCTACCTGCATCAGGGGCTATCCCCCGGGGGTGTCCTGGGTGAAGCCCCAGTGGTCCAGGCTGTGCCTTCTGCGGGGTGTGGGGTGGGGTGGGGCAAGGAGGGTCCTCTGGGTCAGCACCAGGGGCCCGCCCTAACGGGGCCCTGGGAGCATGGCGGAGTCGTGGCTGGCTGGGGTCCTGTCTCCAGCACCTGCAGCTGTCCGTCACTGAAGCCCAGAGCCCCCGAGGCCAGGAGGGCTGGGCTGGCTTCCTTGAAGACCGGGGGTACCCATGCAGGGGGTGAGCCTGTTTACCGTGTCCAGCAGTGTGCACCCACCATGCACAGCCCACAGCACCCCCGGGGGCGGGAAGGGCCCTGATGACCCTCCCCCCCAGCCTGTAGCATCCTGCCGGAGAGCCGGCAACTTCTCTGCCAGGACACTGCCCACCCCCCCCCCCCACCCTGAGCGGCACGGGCCCCTGGGGATTGAGAGTATCTGGGTGGGGCCTGGGACGCATTCGCTCAGGGTTCTGCCGGCGGTGCCAGGCTGCCTGGCCAAGCCGCGGTTTCATCTCCAGCCGGGGTGCCGGTGATCACCGGGCTGCTGGGCTCTGCTGCCCAGCAGGTGCAGGGACCGGAGACACCTGTGAGGCCTGCAGTTTCTGTGTGGCAACGAAGGACCTCACCTTGAAAAGGCAGAGGGAGCGTTAGCCAGCGGCCTACGGGTAAGTGCACGGACGCCCGCCGCCGACACGGCAGCCGGCAGTCACGACGCACCTGCTCCGGCTGATACTTCACACATGCTAGACAGCGGCTCAGCGCGCCGTGTCCTACAGGAAGTCGTAACTCCGTGACCCTACATGGGGCAGGGGAACACGGCTGTCGTTGGCCGGGCCCTGGGTGCCGGAGAGCCCGCTGGTGACGGAGGTGGGGCTGCTCCCACGGGCTCAGCCCTTCGCTGCACTGAGCAGACAGGACACTTCAAAACGCGTTTCCTCAGTGCCTGAGCCCTCCTCAGCCGTGACCGCCCAAACGCAGGTGCACTTGGCGAGCTCTGTTCCCGGGGCAGGGCCGCCCTCGGGGCGGCGCGGGGGAAGCGGAGCAGCCAGGGGCCAGGTCGACCGCCCGAGGCTGCGGAATGCTGGGGCCAGCTTGCTGCGTGCGGGCTGGGAGGCGTCGCGGCTGCTGGCGTAGCTCCACGCTCGGCGGTCGGCGGGGAATCGCCAGGGTCGGTGGGCGGCTGTGTGCAGGCAGAGGGGACATGTTGGCTTCCTGGGGGCGCAGACAGCGAGCAAGCACAACCATCCGTGGGGAGACTTTGCGGGGTCCCTCGGCCAGGAGCCGACCCAGGGAGATGCTCCTGTCCCCAGGGGAGGCAGCAGGGCTGCCCGTGCACGGCGTGGACCTCCAGCCACTCGGTCATCGGTCATCGGCGCCCAGAGGCGCGGCTCAGGGTCAGGAGGAGCTGAGCAGGGGGTGAGCTGCTCCGGGAACTGCGAGTGACACCCCAGCTCCCTGCTCGTGCCCACGCTGGGAGGCAGCCGTGATGTCCCAGGTCCCTGTGCACCTGCTGCACCCACACGGAGGCCTGCATGGAGATCTGGGCTCGGGGCTTCAGCCCGGCCCAGCGTTTGGGGCATGAATCCACAGACGGACGGTCTCTGTCCATCTGCCTCTCAAACACATAAAACTAATCAAGAGACTTTGCAGAAAGAAAAAGATGTCTGTGGCCATCTCAACCCTCACACCCCTCCCAGAACTGCCCCCCCCCAGAGCCCCCCCCCGCTCCCCAGTGCTCCCACCTGCAGGCTCGGTGTGGCTGCTCTGCAGAGGGGTTTGGGAGGAGGGGGTGAAGGAGGGTCCTTAGGAGAGCGGGAGAGGAGGACGGAGACGCGGCGCCGACTGTGAACACACAGCATGGTTCCCTGTGCAATGTTAGGGTCAGGGTTGGGGTCGGGGTCGGGGTCGGGGTTGGGGTTAGGGTTAAGGTGAAGGTTAGCCCCACATGGGCACCTGCATCCAGGATCCGGCCAAGGCAGTTAGGGTTAGGGTTAGGGCTAGAGGTTAGGGTTAGGGTTAGAGGTTACGGTTAGGGTTGGGGTTGGGGTTGGGGTTAGGGTTGGGGTTGGGTTCTGGGTCAGAGTCAGGGTCAGCCCCACATGGGCACCTGCATCCAGGATCTGGCCAAGGCAGTTAGGGTTAGGGTTAGGGTTAGGGTCGGGGTTGGGGTTGGAGTCGGCGTCAGGGTTAGGGTTGGGGTTGGGGTCGGGGTCGGGGTCGGGGTCGGGGTCAGGGTTATCCCTGCACAGGCACCTGCATCCAGGATCTGGCCAAGGCAGTTAGGGTTAGGGTTAGGGTTAGGGTCGGGGTTGGGGTTGGAGTCGGCGTCAGGGTTAGGGTTGGGGTCGGGGTCGGGGTCGGGGTCAGGGTCAGGGTCAGGGTTATCCCTGCACAGGCACCTGCATCCAGGATCTGGCCAAGGCAGTTAGGGTTAGGGTTAGGGTTGGGGTTGGGGTTGGGGTTGGGGTCGGGGTCAGTGTTAGGGTCGGGGTCGGGGTTCGGGTTAGGGTCGGGGTCGGGGTTGGAGTCGGGGTCAGGGTTAGGGTTGGGGTTGGGGTTGGGGTTAGGGTCGGGGTCGGGGTTAGGGTTAGGGTCGGGGTCAGGGTTGGAGTCTGGGTCATGGTTAGGGTTGGGGTTGGGGTTGGGGTCGGGGTCGGGGTTGGAGTCGGGGTCGGGGTTAGGGTTGGGGTTGGGGTTGGGGTCGGGGTCGGGGTTGGAGTCGGGGTCAGGGTTAGAGTTGGGGTTGGGGTTGGGGTTGGGGTCAGGGTCGGGGTTAGGGTTAGGGTCGGGGTCGGGGTTGGAGTCGGGGTCAGGGTTAGGGTGGGGTTGGGGTTAGGGTCGGGGTCGGGGTCGGGGTCAGGGTTAGCCCCGCATGGGCACCTGCATCCAGGATCTGGCCAAGGCAACGCTGTGGGGGGCATTGTGCCCCCTGGTGGTGCTGGGAGGCGTGTGGGGACCTCTTGGTTGTCGTAGCTGGGGCGAGGGGTCATCACCTTCATCTGTATTTATCAACCACCTCTAATCTCTCATCAATGACCATTATCTGTCTATACAACCTGGTATGTGCCTACCCGTCTGTCGATCATCTGTGCATGTCTGTTCATATAATCTCTCTATTCACCTAATCTGTCATCTGTATCTATCCGTCAGGCATATGTCAAGCTGTCATCCATGTATAGTAATCAATCCTGTATCATGTACACACACGTACTACATACATGTAACTTATCACCTAACTGCCATTATCCACCTGTCACCGATCTCTGTCACTCAGCCCTCGATACGATCAGTCATCTCTCTATATACATCGTCCATATCTGTTGGTCAATCCTGTACCTGTCATCTCCTGTGTCTCTATCTACCTGTCCGTCCCCCATTAGTCCTCTGTTTATCTATCAGCCGCCTCGCTGTCACTCAGCCCTCGATACTGATCAGTCATCTATATAGACGTCATCCATATCTGTTGGTCAATCCTGTACCTGTCATCTCCTGTGTCTCCCCGCCCGCCCAGCCCCCATTCGTCCCCTGTGTGTCTGTCACCTGCTCACCTACCTACTTCCTGTCTAGTTTTATCAGTGGTCCTCAGTCCTGGATTAGGCCCCTCACCCCAGGACACTGGGCCAGGAGCATGTGGGGTCCTCACGGGTTATGGCAGTTGGGGGAAGGGAGCTGCTCATCTTGTGGGTGGACCCCAGGGGTGCTGCCCCACCCCCTACAGTGCACAGCGGCCGCAGCCCACGGAACGGCCAGGCCACGTGCACGGCATTGAAGCTGATGACAAGGCTCATGGATGCACGGGACCAGGTGGGGACACTGCACCCCCCACGTGGCCCAGCCGGGGACACTGCACGCCCCACGTGGCCCAGCCGGGGACACTGCACCACATAGACACTGCACCCCCCACGTGGCCCAGCCGGGGACACTGCACGCCCCACGTGGCCCAGCCGGGGACACTGCACCACGTGGACACTGCACCCCCCACGTGGCCCAGCCGGGGACTGCACGCCCTACGTGGCTTTACAAGCTCTTGGGTGCTGGAGACCTGCCCTGAAGCCGACGGGAGCCACGGCAGCTGCGCCCTCTTTCTAGTCTGCACTGTGGGTTCAACACGGAGCTGACCTGGACGTCAGAGGCTGCCACGTGGGCCCGGGGTGGACACAGGTGCGGTCAGCTGTGTCCTCGGCCAGAGTCCCCTCACTCACACAGGAGCTCAGGGTGTCCTGGCAAATACAGAGAATCTCGGACAAAGGTCGCTGCTGTCACCAAGGCCGTTGCTGTCTTCCTGTGTCCCAGCCATGGACGAACCTCAAAACCTGTCCCGGACTCAGCCCGTGGACGCTGAGGCAGCCAGAGAGGCCCTGTCTTACCCATGAATCTTCCATGGTAGAAATGGTTTATTGTTTTTAAATGACTTACTGATTTGAGCCCAACACAGAGAGCTCTCCCACCTGCTGGTTCATCCCCCCAGATGCTCACAACAGCCAGAGCTGGGCCAGGCCAAAGTCGGGGCCCGGAGCTCTGTCCAGGCCAGTCGGGGCCCGGAGCTCTGTCCAGGCCAGTCGGGGCCCGGAGCTCTGTCCAGGCCACCCAAGGGCTTGAACCATCACTGCTGCCTCTCAGCGTGTGCATAACAGGAAGCTGAAGCCAGGAGCCTGGGGCTCCATCCGGGCCACCCGTGGGTGCGGCAGGTGCACAGGCCCTGGGACGCCCCCTGGAGCTCCATCCAGGCCACCCGTGGGTGCGGCAGGTGCACAGGCCCTGAGACGCCCCTGGAGCTCCATCCAGGCCACCCGTGGGTGCGGCAGGTGCACAGGCCCTGAGACGCCCCCTGGGGCTCCATCCGGGCCACCCGTGGGTGCGGCAGGTGCACAGGGCCTGGGACGCCCCCTGGGGCTCCATCCGGGCCACCCGTGGGTGCGGCAGGTGCACAGGCCCTGGGACGCCCCCTGGAGCTCCATCCAGGCCACCCGTGGGTGCGGCAGGTGCACAGGCCCTGAGACGCCCCTGGAGCTCCATCCAGGCCACCCGTGGGTACGGCGGGTGCACAGGCCCTGGGACGCCCCCTGGAGCTCCATCCAGGCCACCCGTGGGTGCGGCAGGTGCACAGGCCCTGAGACGCCCCTGGAGCTCCATCCGGGCCACCCGTGGGTGCGGCAGGTGCACAGGCCCTGGGACGCCCCCTGGGGCTCCATCCGGGCCACCCGTGGGTGCGGCAGGTGCACAGGCCCTGAGACGCCCCCTGGGGCTCCATCCGGGTCACCCGTGGGTGCGGCAGGTGCACAGGCCCTGAGACGCCCCCTGGGGCTCCATCCGGGCCACCCGTGGGTGCGGCGGGTGCACAGGCCCTGGGACGCCCCCTGGGGCTCCATCCGGGCCACCCGTGGGTGCGGCGGGTGCACAGGCCCTGGGACGCCCCCTGGGGCTCCATCCGGGCCACCCGTGGGTGCGGCGGGTGCACAGGCCCTGAGACGCCCCTGGGGCTCCATCCAGGCCACCCGTGGGTGCGGCGGGTGCACAGGCCCTGGGACGCCCCCTGGAGCTCCATCCAGGCCACCCGTGGGTGCGGCAGGTGCACAGGCCCTGAGACGCCCCTGGGGCTCCATCCGGGTCACCCGTGGGTGCGGCAGGTGCACAGGCCCTGAGACGCCCCCTGGGGCTCCATCCGGGCCACCCGTGGGTGCGGCAGGTGCACAGGGCCTGGGACGCCCCCTGGGGCTCCATCCGGGCCACCCGTGGGTGTGGCGGGTGCACAGGCCCTGGGACGCCCCCTGGGGCTCCATCCGGGTCACCCGTGGGTGCGGCGGGTGCACAGGGCCTGAGACGCCCCCTGGGGCTCCATCCGGGTCACCCGTGGGTGCGGCAGGTGCACAGGCCCTGGGACGCCCCCTGGGGCTCCATCCGGGCCACCCGTGGGTGCGGCGGGTGCACAGGCCCTGGAACGCCCCCTGGAGCTCCATCCGGGTCACCCGTGGGTGCGGCAGGTGCACAGGGCCTGGGATGCCCCCTGGGGCTCCATCCGGGCCCTGGGACGCCCCCTGGGGCTCCATCCGGGTCACCCGTGGGTGCGGCAGGTGCACAGGGCCTGGGACGCCCCCTGGGGCTCCATCCGGGCCACCCGTGGGTGCGGCGGGTGCACAGGCCCTGGGACGCCCCCTGGGGCTCCATCCGGGCCACCCGTGGGTGCGGCGGGTGCACAGGGCCTGAGACGCCCCCTGGGGCTCCATCCGGGCCACCCGTGGGTGCGGCAGGTGCACAGGCCCTGGGACGCCCCCTGGGGCTCCATCCGGGCCACCCGTGGGTGCGGCAGGTGCACAGGCCCTGGGACGCCCCCTGGGGCTCCATCCGGGCCACCCGTGGGTGCGGCAGGTGCACAGGCCCTGAGACACCCCCTGGGGCTCCATCCGGGCCACCCGTGGGTGCGGCAGGTGCACAGGCCCTGAGACGCCCCCTGGGGCTCCATCCGGGCCACCCGTGGGTGCGGCAGGTGCACAGGCCCTGGGACGCCCCCTGGGGCTCCATCCGGGCCACCCGTGGGTGCGGCAGGTGCACAGGCCCTGAGACGCCCCCTGGGGCTCCATCCGGGCCACCCGTGGGTGCGGCGGGTGCACAGGCCCTGGGACGCCCCCTGGGGCTCCATCCGGGCCACCCGTGGGTGCGGCGGGTGCACAGGCCCTGGGACGTCACTGCTGTCTCCCAGGTGTGCGTTAGCAGGGAGCTGGGTAGGGAATGGGGCTGGGACTCGAACCCAGGCCTTGCAGTGTGCAATGCGGGCTGCACCCACAGCCACCCCAGGTACCTGTAACTGATCAGCTCCTGTTATCGATACATCTGTCTCCCGCTGGTGTTGCGTCTCTGGAGAGCCCGTGCTCATCTGAAGGCAGAGACAAACTCCCAAGGCCCATGACGGAAGTGTCACGTGTGAACTCTGCTCTCAGAAATGATGGGAACAGGAGTGGGCCCCATACACGCTAGGGTCATGGACACGGCGGGGTCCACGGCTCACAGCTCTGGCCACCCCTTCCGGTCTCCCCCTTGGGCAGGACCCACAATTTCGGCGTCTGTGCCTGGCTCATTCCCTTTAATATCACGTCCCCCACTGGCACCCACAAAATCCCAAGGAATAGGGGTCCCTTCCTTTTATATGAGTGGATAGTACTCCACAGTAGGACCCCCCCACAGTCCGGGGGAGCCCCCACCTCCACCACCCCGAGCCTGGGGGACCCCGTGTGCACCCACCGGGTTGCGGGGACCCCCATGTCCACCCCCGCCTCATTCGCTGAGACCCACGTCCATCACCAGCCTCCCCGCCCCCCGGCAGCGCGCCCGGAAGTCCCCCTACTTCCGCGTTCCGGGGCGGGACCTCCCTCCTGGAGGCCCCCGGGGAACGGTGGTCCATCCGGGGACAACGGGTTTCCATCCGGGGCTCGTCGGTGGGCGGGGCTCCGCGGAGGAAGCGGCCGCCGCCGCGCGCCGAGGACTTCCGGGTTCTGAGACGCGGGGCTCGGGCGCCGTCCTCTGCCTGCGGTGTCCGTCCCGGGCCGGGGCCGCCATGGTGCTGTGCCCGGTCATCGGGAAGCTGGCGCACAAGCGCGTGGTGCTGGCCAGCGCCTCCCCGCGCCGCCGCGAGATCCTGAGCAACGCGGTGAGGGGGGCGGCGCCGCTGACCCCGGGGGCGGGGCGGGGCCCCTGCGAGCCGGAAGTGGGGGTCCCAGTGCCTGGCCGCGGGGGCTGTGGCCGGGGGCGGGGCCCCTGCGAGCCGGAAGTGGGGGTCCCAGTGCCTGGCCGCGGGGGCTGTGGCCGGGGGCGGGGCGGGGCCCCTGCGAGCCGGAAGTGGGGGTCCCAGTGCCTGGCCGCGGGGGCTGTGGCCGGGGGCGGGGTCCCCGGTGACCGGGGCCAGGACCCCGTCGGGTGGGGTGGGGTCTCTGCGGCCATGGTCACGGGGTCCTGACCCGGATGATGGTTGGGATGGGTCAGAGGAGGCCTGGGAGCCAGAATGGGGGGTGGGCCCCTGGTGACAGGCGGGTCTGCGCACGGAGGGTGCTGGGCACCCGTGGAACGTGGTTCCAGGGGCCCTCGTGAGTGGGGGCCCAGTGCCTGGAGGTGCGAGGGGGAGCGGACCCCGGCGCCCCAGGGGAGGGGCCTGGTGGCGGTGGGGTGGGGTAGGGACCCCAGTGAAGGGGGCGGGGCCTCGTGGTGGTGGGGGTCTGTTAGGGACCGGCTGTCTGCTTGGTCTGTGGCCCTGAGGGAGGGGTCTCGGGGTCCAGGGGCCGGAGCATGGCACTCTGGGGCCAGGTGACCCCGTGGCCTGCAGGCGGGGGTCAGCCATGCCCCAGGGTGGGCGTCCGGTTGTGGGAGACGGAGGGGGGGGGCTGGAGCTGGGAGCAGGTTCGAGGGAGGAGGCCCTGGGGGGGAGCAGAGGGCTCGGCAGGTGGGACGGGGGAGGGGCCGGCACCTTACAGGGAGGGGCAGGTCCCTGGGTTGGGGTCTGGGTTGGCTGCGGGCACTGCGGGGACACAGTGTTGTTCCTGGGGTTGTGGTTTAGGGCCTGCGCGTTCCCTTCCTGCTGTGATAATTGGAGTCGCTTCCTGTGGCAGCTTGGCTGCCGCCTGCCCCCACCAGAGCCTGGTTGGTCGCCGTGGTGAATGACAGCTGTCTGTCAGCTGTGGGGCCGCCGTGGGAGGCGCTGCGGGGGTTAGGGTCGCGGGCGCTGTTGAGGTCTCACTGGGAATTGGGATTCCGCGTCGCCCGCAGGTGCAGGGACCCCTGCCCAGCCCCCACCCCTCACTCGCTCCTGGCTCTGGTCGTGGGGAGGGGCCGGGTGCAGACGGCCTCTGTGCCCCCTCCTCACCGCACGCCCCGTGTGCCCAGGGCCTCCGGTTTGAAGTGGTGCCCTCGCGGTTCAGAGAGAACCTCAGCAAGAGCGCGTTCCCCGCCCCTCACGCCTACGCCGTGGAGACCGCCCGGCAGAAGGCCCTGGAAGTGGCCGGGAGGATGCACGAGGCAAGCCCCCCCCGCAGGTCCTGGCTGGGGTGCGGTGCCCCCCCGAGTGCTGTGGCTCAGCTGTCACTCAGGGTGGGACTTGGGTTACTTCTGCAGTTACCCCGGGCTCCGGCAGGCTGTGCCTGCCGACCCACAGGTGACCCAGGACCCCGCACAGCCCCAGCCCTGCTGACCCACAGTGTGCGTGTCTACACGGGCACTGTCCCTAAAGCGGACCCTGTCTCCTGCAGAAAGACCAGCGGGCGCCGGACGTGGTCATCGGGGCGGACACCATCGTGGTGAGTCGGCGCTCGCCGGGCTCCGGGGTCGCTCCTCCCTGCGCCCAGCAGGTTACCCGTGATGTCCCTGCACGCCGTGCGCCGGTTCCTGCTCCACTTCCTATCCGGCTCCCCACTGGTGGCCTGGGAAAGCAGTGGACGGTGGTCCTTGGGCCCGGCACCCACAGGGTGACCCGGATGGAGCGCCTGGCTCCCTGCTCATCCTGGCGGTCTGGGGAGTGACCGGCGGGTGGAGGACCGCCCACCCCTGACCCGGATGGAGCGCCTGGCTCCCTGCTCATCCTGGCGGTCTGGGGAGTGACCGGCGGGTGGAGGACCGCCCACCCCTGACCCGGATGGAGCGCCTGGCTCCCTGCTCATCCTGGCGGTCTGGGGAGTGACCGGTGGGTGGAGGACCGCCCACCCCTGACCCGGATGGAGCGCCTGGCTCCCTGCTCATCCTGGCGGTCTGGGGAGTGACCGGCGGGTGGAGGACCGCCCACCCCTGACCCGGATGGAGCGCCTGGCTCCCTGCTCATCCTGGCGGTCTGGGGAGTGACCGGCGGGTGGAGGACCGCCCACCCCTGACCCGGATGGAGCGCCTGGCTCCCTGCTCATCCTGGCGGTCTGGGGAGTGACCGGCGGGTGGAGGACCGCCCACCCCTGACCCGGATGGAGCGCCTGGCTCCCTGCTCATCCTGGCGGTCTGGGGAGTGACCGGCGGGTGGAGGACCGCCCACCCCTGACCCGGATGGAGCGCCTGGCTCCCTGCTCATCCTGGCGGTCTGGGGAGTGACCGGCGGGTGGAGGACCGCCCACCCCTGACCCGGATGGAGCGCCTGGCTCCCTGCTCATCCTGGCGGTCTGGGGAGTGACCAGCGGGTGGAGGACCGCCCACCCCTCTCTGTCTTGCAGACACTTGGGGGGCTGATCCTGGAGAAGCCTGTGGACAAGCAGGACGCCTACAACATGCTGTCCAGGTGGGCGCGGCGGCCGCGGTGGGCACGCCCGCCTGGGGTCCCGGGCCCTTTGTGGTCAGAGCCGCAGCCCCTCCCCCGCCCTCCCCGCTCCCCGGGGCCAACGTCCACGCACCCAAGGCGGCGCCGGCCCTGGCCGTGTCTTGCAGGCTGAGTGGGAGGGAGCACAGCGTGTTCACCGGCGTGGCCATCGTGCGCTGCTCCTGCAAAGGTGACGTCACCGCGCACCGGATCCCTGCGCCCAGGGAGACCCCCGCCCGGGGAGACTCCGGGCCAGCGCCCCCAGCCTTCCCCGCGCTCTGTGCGGGAGGGAGGAGTGTGCACCGTGCACGGACGCAGGGACGCGGGGCTGCGCGCTGACGACCCTGGCTCGTCCCAGGCACCCCCGGCCCCACCTGCAAACGGCGCAGGCGCATTCGGCAACCGGAGACCTCACGGTGGGCATTGGCTCCGTCCTCACTTCCACTGGGGAAGCCGGTCCACCCCGCGCCCAGCCCAGCCCCTCCGAGGCTCCCTTTGAGAGCTTCCGGTCTCAGGGGCCGGAGCCGGGAGCACCTGGCTGGCGAGGGGCTCCCCCCAGGGAGACCCCTTCCTGCCGCCGCAGTCCTCGCCTGAGGGTCTTCCTCAGGGCAGCTGACGGCGTCACCTGAACCCCAAAGTCTGCGCCCCGAGAATTTGCACAGAAACCTGACATCGCCTCGTCCGCTCCGCGCCGACCCCCGGGTTGTGTGCTTGCAGACGGCCGGCTGCACACCGACGTCTCCGAGTTCCACGAGGAGACCCGGGTGACGTTCTCGGAGCTGTCGGAGGAGCTGCTGTGGGAGTACGTGCACAGCGGGGAGCCCATGTGAGCACGAGGGGCGGGGCGGGGCTGGGGTTCCCTCCTGGAGCCCAGCCAGTGCAGAGGGTGCACAGAGCCCAGGGGCGTCGGCGGGGGGCGGGGCAGGGGTTCCCTCCTGGACCCCAGCCAGTGCAGAGGGTGCACAGAGCCCAGGGGCGTCGGTGGGGGCGGGGCAGAGCCGAGGGGAGGGCCGGGGGCGGGGCCGAGGTGCAGAAGGTGGGGACTGTGGTGATAAGTCACGTGGTTCGCTGGGAGACCCGGGTGGAGCACCTGGCGCCGCTGCAGGCATTTGGGGGGTGAGTCAGCCATGGGAGCGCTCCATGTCTTCAGCCATCTTTCTGTCCCTGGGCCTCTCCAAATAAATGATTTTTTAAGTCATTCATTAAATGGATTTAAAATTAATCTTGAAATTAAAGCTAATTTAAAAACATTTTTTAAATGCATGAACTTATATTGGTGCAAAGTGTTTTGAAATACGTGCACAATTTGGTGGTGGTATGTGTCCACCATGAACTAAGACCTCTGAAACGCGTGGATTTTGGAAACGCGTTACCCAGAGTCACCTTCTTTTTGCGTTTCAATTCTGCATGAACCCTGGAGATAGCCTCCCAGGTTCCCAGGGGCTGGCACCCCTACCCCGGGTGAGATTCTCCAGGTGGGTGGGGGCGGGGGGTTGGGCTAGGGGTACAGTGTTCCACAGGGCGCGTGGCAGCGTGGCTGTGGGTCACAGGGCTGCAGTGAGCGCGTGGCTGTGGGTCACAGGGCGCGTGGCAGCGTGGCTGTGGGTCACAGGGCGCGTGGCAGCGTGGCTGTGGGTCACAGGGCGCGTGGCAGCGTGGCTGTGGGTCACAGGGCTGCAGTGAGCGCGTGGCTGTGGGTCACAGGGCGCGTGGCAGCGTGGCTGTGGGTCACAGGGCTGCAGTGAGCGCGTGGCTGTGGGTCACAGGGCTGCAGTGAGCGCGTGGCTGTGGGTCACAGGGCGCGTGGCAGCGTGGCTGTGGGTCACAGGGCTGCAGTGAGCGCGTGGCTGTGGGTTACAGGGCTGCAGTGAGCGCGTGGCTGTGGGTCACAGGGCGCGTGGCAGCGTGGCTGTGGGTCACAGGGCGCGTGGCAGCGTGGCTGTGGGTCACAGGGCTGCAGTGAGCGCGTGGCTGTGGGTCACAGGGCTGCAGTGAGCGCGTGGCTGTGGGTCACAGGGCTGCAGTGAGTGCGTGGCTGTGGGTCACAGGGCGCGTGGCAGCGTGGCTGTGGGTCACAGGGCTGCAGTGAGCGCGTGGCTGTGGGTCACAGGGCGCGTGGCAGCGTGGCTGTGGGTCACAGGGCTGCAGTGAGCGCGTGGCTGTGGGTTACAGGGCTGCAGTGAGCGCGTGGCTGTGGGTCACAGGGCGCGTGGCAGCGTGGCTGTGGGTCACAGGGCGCGTGGCAGCGTGGCTGTGGGTCACAGGGCTGCAGTGAGCGCGTGGCTGTGGGTCACAGGGCTGCAGTGAGCGCGTGGCTGTGGGTCACAGGGCTGCAGTGAGTGCGTGGCTGTGGGTCACAGGGCGCGTGGCAGCGTGGCTGTGGGTCACAGGGCTGCAGTGAGCGCGTGGCTGTGGGTCACAGGGCTGCAGTGAGTGCGTGGCTGTGGGTCACAGGGCGCGTGGCAGCGTGGCTGTGGGTCACAGGGCTGCAGTGAGCGCGTGGCTGTGGGTCACAGGGCTGCAGTGAGCGCGTGGCTGTGGGTCACAGGGCTGCAGTGAGCGCATGGCCTCCAGCGTTGCCGTGCACCACGTTGTGCAAGGTCTTCCAGCCACTCATGGCTGCTGGGTGGGCGCTGGGTTACGATGTCCCTTCCCACACTCCCCAGCGGAGGGTCTGGGTTCGAGTCCCAGCCCTGGCTCCCTGCTCCTGCACGCCCTGGGCGCAGCAGTGACGGCTCAGGGCCCTGGGTCCCTCCAACCAACCTGGGTGACCCAGATGGAGCTCCTGGCTTGAAGCTGGGCCAGTCCTGGCTGGCGCAGACGCTGGAGGGGCGAACCAGCAGGCGGGGAGATGTTTCTGTGGGGCTCATGCTGACGACCCTGGCTCGTCCCAGGCGCCTCCCCCCAGGCCCCGGCTGCAAACGGCGCAGGCGTGTTCAGCCCGTGCCCACGCTTTACAGAAAAGATTAACCATGTACAAATAACTTGCTGACTTGGAGGGCTGAGTGCCGGAGGGACAGAGCTGCCCTCCATCTGCTGGTTCCTGGTCCACACCCAGGAGGGAGCGCGCCGCAGGCTGCCGCACAGTGCAGAGCCCAGGCACTCGCCTCGGCAGCGCCAGCAGGGAGCCGGAGCGGAAGAGCAGCGGCTGGGACTCGAGCCAGCGCCCACGGGGACGCTGGTGCTGCAGGCAGAGGCTCAGCCCGCTCACCACGGAGCCGCCCCTGTGTACACTTTTTCTAAAATAGTTTGCAGCCACCCAGGTGTAGGTTGGGTCCTCAGACGGTCACTCC
This sequence comes from Lepus europaeus, assembly GCF_033115175.1. Classification (NCBI taxonomy): domain Eukaryota; kingdom Metazoa; phylum Chordata; class Mammalia; order Lagomorpha; family Leporidae; genus Lepus; species Lepus europaeus. The sequence goes on from NC_084838.1 coordinate 1,103,554, forward strand.
CAGCGGCCGTCTCTGGCGTCGCTCACACGTCCCTGTCCCTGAAGCGGCTGACGCGCTGGCGTGGCTTCTTAGTCCCTGGGCCTTCATGCCCGTTGTCACCGTCTCCCCCAGGGACAAAGCCGGCGGCTACGGCATCCAGGCGCTGGGCGGGATGCTGGTGGAGCGGCTCCACGGCGACTTCCTCAACGTCGTCGGCTTCCCCCTGAACCGCTTCTGCAAGCAGCTGGCGGAGCTGTACCCCGCGCCGAGCCCGGCCCCCGGCCAGGGCCCCAGCCCCTGCTCCGACGCCCTCGACAGCCTGAGTGGCCTGCAAAGGGGTGGCCCGGAGCCCCCTGGGGGGAGCGAGGCTGGCGGCTCCCAGGGGACCGGGGGCACCTTGCCCGCACTGCCACCACAGCTTCTGGAGCTCATGGAAGGGTTAAAGGCATCAAAGGTATGGCCCCCCCAGCACCCAGGGGGCTTCCGGGGGAGGTGGGGCGGGGCTGCACTCTGGACAGGCCCCGGGCGGGGGGGGGGGGGGGAGGCTTCCCGCCTGCCCCAGCTGCTCTGTTCCCGCGTGGACCTGTGGGGCGTGCCTGTGGGGAGGCTCCGTGCGAGGTGACCCCAGCGTGGGGTGCGCCCTGGGGCGCCTCTCGAGCCTTCGCTCAGCTGGGGCAGCCTGGCTGCCACACGGGGGCGCTCCGCTCCGTGCCTCCTGGGTGTCCCTGGGCCCTGCTGGCGGGGCAGTGGACGGACCGTGGCGTGGGCCAGCAGCTGCCTGGGTGGCAGCTGGGCTCAGCACTCCCGACCTCGTGCCCCCCCCAGCTGTCCCAGTCAGTGGGCGTCCCGGGCCGGACACGGAGCTGCTGGAGCCAGCAGGGCCCCTCTGGTCAGGTGTCCTGCCTGGCCACTGCCGCGTCCAGGAGTGGCTTTTGGGGCCCAGCCTCGGGGAGCGGGGGCTCCGCGGTCACCACCGCTGTGTCCCCCCAGGCCCTGGTCGCCGCCTGCCGGCTGCGGGTGTTTGATTTCCTGCGAGAGGCCCCGCAGACGGCGGCGCAAGTGGCCGGGAAGGTGGCCGCCCCCGTGCCCGGGACCGAGAGGCTGCTGGACACCTGCGTTGGCCTGGGGCTGCTGCAGAAGGCGGAGCGAGGTGCGGGGACCCCGGGGCTCTCGCGGCAAGATGGGGGAGGGGTGTGGCCGGCTCGGCCCGGGCTCCCAGCAGTCAGATGGGGGAGGCTTGTATCCGTCCCGGGGCGCGTCGGGGGAGGCTCCTCCCGGCGTCCCCGGGATGCTGACCGGACGCTTCCCCTCTGTCCGCCCCCCTGGGGGCCGCCCGCCCTCTCAGGCTACAGCAACACGGAGCTGGCGAGCGCCTACCTCGTGTCCAGCGGCCGCCTGTCCATCCGTGACGTCGTCCTGCGTGAGGGCGACAGCGCCTGGAATCTCTGCGCGTGCGCAGAGCTGGCGGTGCGTCAATCGGGGTGGTGCCCCGCCCCGCCCCACTCGGCCCCACCTCCAGTCCACACTCAGCCCTGCTCCCAGCCCAGCCCAGCCCTGGGCTCCCCCAGGGGATCCCGCCTCCTGGCCCCTCCCAGCCCAGCCCAGCCCAGCCTCCTGCCCCTCCCAGCCCAGCCCGCCCGGCCCTGGGCACCCTGGGGAGACTCCGGCCCATGGGGCGACCCCGCAGCGTGCTCTGTCCCAGGATGGTGTCCTGCTCAGCCGGGAGGCTCTGCCCTGCTTCCCGGACAGCCCGCACGGCCTCGCCAGGCTGACCGCTCGCCGGGTGGCCACGGCCTTCGACCTGTCCCGGTTCAGCGCGGCCTGCAGCCTGGGAGGTGTGTGGGCGCATGCGGGCTCCCCGCGTGGGCGGCTCCGCGCTCTCGGCCTGCTTTGTCCCCCGACTGGGTGCCTGCCTCAGGGTGGGGGCCCTTACCTGCTGCAACACTTGGCTCTGCGGGGGCGGGAGTAGAGCCGCCCCGGCCCTAACACCTACAGAGCGCGGGGGCGAGGGGCGGGAGCGGGGGTACTTGGCCTGCTTGTGTCACCTGCAGCGCTCTGGGGGGGCCCTTCCCTGCTCGTAACAGGTGCGGAAAGAACTGGGCTGGGTGCAGATAACTCCAGCCTCTGGGAGGTTCCTGGGGGGCGCCTGGGACCCCGGAGCGGGGAGAGACCCTTCCTTGTCGCTGCGCAGTGGCAGACCGGGGGCCTGTGTGCCCCTCCCGGCGTTCCTTCTCAGTTGTGCTCATTCTGCACGCCCCTCCCCCACAGCCCGTGCCCGCCCCCACTCCCCTACACGGCCCGCAGCAGCTTCCCTGGTCCCGCCCCCAGTGTGGGCTGTGATGGACAGCGCGGGATGTGGGGGGAGGTGTCCCGGCGTGTTTGGGATGTGCGGAGTGAAGACAGCCACAGACAGCGCATGTGTGTTGCGTGTTCCCGCAGGCTGCACCCTCGCCCTGGCCCGGGAGCTGGCCCGGGAGCACCCGCAGCTCCACGTGACCGAGTTCGACCTCCTGCACGCCGTGGGCCAGGCGCCGTGTGCGCAGCCTCCCGGTCAGGAGGACACACAGCGCATGCGCTGCGTGACAGGTGCGCGGCTCAGTGCCTGCGCGGGCAGGTGTCTCCTGCGGACCGTGCACGTGTGTAGTGTGTGCCTGTGTGTACATGCGTGTTCTTGTGTGTACATACGTGTGTCATGCGTGCTCTGTGAGCTGAGGGGGGTGATGTGCAGCTGGGAGCTGAGTGACCGCGGCCTGCGGCTTCACCGTGTTTTCCCGACCACCAGGGGGCGCCCTCCAGGACCCTCTGCCCGAGGCCAGCCTGTACCTGCTGTGCACGGGGCTGCTGGGGGAGTGCGCGGACGCCCAGCTCGACGCGGTGCTGGCCAAGGTCGCGGCTCACTGCCCACCAGGTGGGAACCCCCGGCCCTGACCCCTGTTACTGCAGAGGTGGGGCCTTGCCCTTGCGCCCCCCTCCTCCTGGGCACCTGCACGCTGGGGTCTGGGGTCTTGCACTCTCCGTCCCCCCACAGGGGCCCCCTGCCCACTCCAGCGCTGCACGTCTGCCCTGCAGGAGGGGTCTCCATCCCCCCCACAGGGTCCGCCCCCCCCAGCCCTGTCTGCCTCTGCTCTGCAGGAGGTGGCCTCTTGCTGGTGGAGACCCCGGCCCGGGAGCGGCCGCGCAGCCTGGCCAAGTACCAGCACCTGCTGCAGCGACACGGCTTCGGGGACGTGCAGGTGGCGCGCGCCGAGAGCGGCCTGGCCGCAGTCCTGTCCACCCGCGAGACCCGGCCCGGGCTGCAATAAAGGAAGTGACACGCACTCTGGGCTCCTTGTGGACAGCGTGGGCCCTGGGCTCTTCCCTCTGCAGGCCACGCCCAGCTTGCCGCAGGAGCCCCGGGGGCGTGGCCTAGGAGAAAAGCGGGGCGGGGCCCCCGTGTTCTGAAACCTGCCAGAGGGTCTCTCTGCCTTCTCCTTGCAAACCTGAATTCCCAGTGGGGACAGATTCTGAGACATCGCCAAGTTTGGTTACGGAGGAGGGGAGCAGCGCGGGGGACCCAGGTGGAGTTCCTGGGGTGGGGGAGGGGCCTTGTGCACCTGACGTGCCTGCCTGGGAGACCCGGATGCAGCTCCCTGCTCGTGCAGGCCTGGGAGGGGCACCGGCCTAGGGCCCTGCACACCTGCACACACGTGGGAGACCCAGTGCCCGACCAGGGTGGCCGGGGGACCCTGCTGGGACCGGAGGGTGCAGGGCTGACTGCTGGGGGAGGAGGGGGAGAGGCCTGGTGCGGTGAGCAGCTCCCGTGTGTGGGCCAGAGGCGTGGAGATGGAACCGCCTCCACCGGGTGCTGGGGAAGCCCCACCCCCATCAGGGCAGCCGCCCCCGACTGGCTGCCACACAGCGGGATCTGGCCTTGGCAGCAGCTTGGTGACCCCAGAAGGCAGGTGGGCTCCTGGGGCCCCAGGGACCAGGCAGAGGCCTGAGTGTGGTCCGAGTGCAGCCCCAGGCGGCTTGGCTGACGTGCACGGTGCCCAGCGTGGCCCCACGACGCGTGGCAGCTCCATGCGCTGTGCCCTGGCTCTGTGCCTTAAGTAAATAAATGAACCTTTACAAGAGTGCGCACGGGGCTCACAGCAGCCTGCGAGAGCCCAGCCCTGGGTCCAGCCCAGGCGTCCGTCAGCGGGTGGGTGCATACAGGGCTCACAGCAGCCTGCGAGAGCCCAGCCCTGGGGCCAGCCCAGGCGGCCGTCGGCGAGTGGGTGCATACACAGTGCAATATTTAAAAAAGAGATCTCATTTATTTATTTGAAAGGCGGAGTTACAGACAGAGAGAGATGGGGGGGGGGGGGGTCTTCAATCCGCTGGTTCACTCTCCAAATGGCCACAATGACCAGAGCTGGGCCAATCCAGAGCCAGGAGCCAGGAGCTCCATCCGGGTCTCACGTGCAGGTGCAGGGGCCCAAGCCTGCTGGCCCATCTCCACTGCTTTCCCAGGCCACAGCAGGGAGCTGGGGCGGAAGTGGAGCAGCCCAGACTCAGCTGGCGCCCACGTGGATGCTGGTGCCACGGGCGGAGGCTTAGCCCCCTGCACTGCACCAAGGCGCCAGCCCCGGCACAGGGCATTGACGCAGCCCGGGAGGAGGGAGGCATGCGGGCACCCCGACAGCACAGGCGCAGACACAGAGGCCACCCCACGGTGCCCCACTGCTGGGAAGGTCTGGGGCTCGTCTCCTGAGCAGAGCGCCTGGGACTCCTGTGCACACGCGCCGTGGGGAGACACTCCTAACCACACCCTGCGGAGGAGCCCCATGGCGGCCCAGGTCAGAGACTGCAGGGCGGCCTGAAAACAGGAAACGCAAAGGACTCACGCCCAGCTCCCCACGGCGGCTGCTCAGGAACTGCACGAGTGAGGGGCGTGCGTCTCCACACCCCGGTTCCGTCCCTGAGGCCGCGTCGGGGTGAGCTTCCTGGGAGGATGTGGGACGTGGCCATGATGGCGTTTACTGATTCGACACTGCTTGTTTTATTTTACAGAGGGGGAGAGAGGGAGGGAGGGAAAGAGAGAGAACGTCCCACCCACCACTTCATACCCAAAATGTGCACCACAGTTAGAGACCCACAGCCAGGAGCCGGGAGCCCCATGCAGGCTTCCCTGTGGTCAGCAGGTGCACAGGGCCCTGGGACATCACAGCTGCCGCCCAGAGCGTGCAGGAGCAGGGAGCGGAAGCAGGAGCCTGGGCTCCCCACGTGGGTGGCAGGGACCCAGCTGCTTGAGCCCTCACCTGGAGGTCAGAGGTCACCATTACCCGGGGCTGTAATTGGGGATGTGGTGTCCCAAGTGGCGGTCAGGCTCTGCCCCCAGTGCTGTCCGGTGCTTTCTCTTCCTCTTAACGCCCGGACCAGTGGATGCTGGGTTGCTATGGAAACGCTGACACCGCCCCCCCTGGAGGCAGCGGCGTCCGCTGAACCACAGCCAATTCGCAGAGTGACCGCCTGGACATCAGTCACAGCCTCGCCTGCAGCCAGAGGCGTGTTCAGCCCACGCGTACGGGGAGGAAGAAAATACAAAGCCCCCGACCTCGCTGGGTCTGGAAGCGTTTCCATGGTTACACGGAGCGGTGCCGCGCCGCGGCCTGACTGTCCCACCTGCCAGGAAAACTAGCAAGGGACTGGGTGGGTGGTTTGTTTGTTTGTTTGTTTGTTTGTTTTAAGATTTATTTATTTGAAAGGCAGAGTTAGAGAAAGAGAGAGAGAGAGAGGTCGTCCCTCTGCTGGGTCACTCCCCAAATGGCCATGGCAGCCAGGGCTGGGTGATCAGGAGCCAGGAGCCGGGAGCTTCTTCCAGGTCCCCTCGTGGGTGCAGGGGCCCGAGGACTTGGGCATCGTCCACTGCTTCCCAGGGGCATTGGCAGGGAGCTGGATCAGAGGAGCAGCCACGACCCAAACCGATGCTGGAGCACCCCCACCCCCAATTATCTGGTGTGCTGGTGCTGGTGCTGTGCTGTGAGCTGGAGCACCCCCACCCTCCCCCCGCCCCCAACCACCCTGCGAGACCCATGGCTGACCCCGCGGAGTCTCCCCCTCTCAGGGGCTCTTGCCTAGTGCATGTGTGGCCACATCTGCACCCCAGGACGCGGGGCCCATGAATCAGGGTCCCCGGGGGCCAGCATGGGGCAAGCTCGGCCTCCTCCCATCCCCCGCCCAGGAGCCAGCGGCACAGGCAGAAGTGCAGGGGCGGGAACGTGGGGGTGTTTTCCCGAGGCAGCATCCATCCCCTGCCAGCTCTGGGTTTGGGGTCTGGGGTCCAGGTGTGGGCGGGGCCCTTCCCGCCTCCCCAGCTCCTGGTGGCCTTGGCTGTGGCTGCCTCCGTCTTCCCGTGGCTCCCCTCTTACAAGGACACTGTCGCCTCCTGTCATGGTCAGATAACGGCTGCCCTACCTGGGGCCTGGGGCGGTGCTAAGCTAATAGGAGGCCTGGGGCGGGGGTGGGGGGCTCCTCTTCTCCCTCATCCCCCAGGAGCAGACGTCCTCCCTGGCCCAGGCTCCCGGAATGCAGCCCTCAGGGGCCTGCGCTCTCACTTTCTAGATAAACCCCACCCTGCTGCCCGCCATGGCTGTGCCTGACTCCAATTCTTCTAAGTAAAAGGCAAGAGCCTGGGACAGGAGCTGCGCCCCAGCCTGGCCCGCGACCGTCCTGCTCCCCACGCGAGGGTCAGGCATTAAGGAAGCTGTCTGACCGCTCTGACAGACTGACACAGCGGGGACACGGATTCTGGGAAGCTTGGTGTGAACCTGAGCTCGGGTCCCTCCTGCTTGGCACGGGGTGGTGAATGTCCGGGTGGGGAGGGGCAGCAGCTCCCCCCATCCCTGACAGCTGCACAAGGTCCCCGAGTGGGGGTAGCCGATGCCAACGTCACGGGCACTCCTGCTGCTCCCCGGCAATCTCTCTGCCCAGCACCCCCAGTTGCATCGATCTAAAATTTCTCCAGTCCCCGATAACATATCTGGTCCCCTTCCCGGCCATCCATCCTCTCCAACAGCCTCTCTCCAGTCTCCCTCGGTCCACTGGGAGGCACAGCCGTGCAGGGAGGGTGGGAGGGAAGTTCAGGTCCCTACAAAGGAGCCGGCACAGCTGTGGGGCGCTCATCCGCCCCTCCCACCCCCGGCGCCACAGTGTGGGGGGGGCTTTCACAGCAGGTGCACGGGCCCCACGTGCAGAAGGCGGCACCGCCTGTTGTGATTTGCATGGGTGTTTAGAAACGGCAGTGTGCGGTCCCTGGGGGTGAGCGTTTAGGGGCACGGGGGTTTCAGAAATGCCACGTAGCAGGCGTCCTGTGATCACAGCCCTGTGCCAGCGAGCCTGCTTGGTGCAGCCTGCAAGAGCCCCCCCACCCCCACCCCGGCCTCTCCCATTCTGTCCTAAAAGTTGACGTGACGTGCACACACAGGACCAGGCTGAGTAGACGCTGTGCAGATTTTAACTTCAAGCTCAGGTCACCCCCTGTGCTCAGAGATTCGGCAGTGAGCTCGGATGGGACTCTCCCCGGGGCGGTGATACTGGACCAGTAGCTTTGTTTTTCCCCTCTGAGCCTCAGTTTGTCCCTGTGTAAAGTGGGTGTGCAGAGAGGCCTGCAAGCAGGAAGCTAGAGGGGCTGGCGCCGTGGTGCAGTGGGTAAAGCCACTGCCTGCAGCACCAGCATCCCATGTGGGCGCCGGTTCGAGTCCCAGCTGCTCCACATCCGATCCAGCTCTCTGCTATGGCCTGGGAAGGCAGTAGAAGATGGCCCAAGTCCTTGGACCCCTGCACCTGCGTGGGAGACCTGGAAGAAGTTCCTGGCTCCTGGCTTCGGATCTGTCCAGCTCTGGCTGTTGTGGCCATCTGGGGAGTGAACCAGCAGATGGAAGAGCTCTGTCCCTCTGTCTCTCTCTGTCTCTCTGCCTCTCTGCTCTCTCTGTAACTCTGCCTTTAAAATAAATAAATAAATAAATAAATAAATAAATAAATAATTTCTTTTAAAAAGTGGATAGCTAGAGGCGGTAGCAGTGCAGGGAGGTGCTCACTGCCTGGTATTGAAGGCGAAGAATCGGAGGGGATAGGAATCACCTCCGTGCGGGTGAAGACCGAAATCCTAGCACGCCGTCGGTTCCATCAGCGGTGGGGGTGTGGCTGGCGCTGGGAGCTCCTTGCCTCCCGGACCCCAGCCCTGCCCTGTGGTGCCGGTGCCGGCGTGGTCTCGTGGGGTCATTGCGAGGTTGCCTGGTGTGGCACAGGAGCACCGTGCACAGCAGGCTTGTCCCCACCCCAGTCCATCCGCAGAGCAGGAAAGGGCTGGGGCGTGCGGGTGAGGATAGGACCATCCTCGGGCTCTGCCGCCAGACGCCGTGGCCGAGTGAGGGACTCCGGTGCGCAGCAGCAGAGGGGCAGGGGACATCAGCGCAGGCCCCACGCGGCCGCTCTCCAGTCAGGACAAGGGTGCGTTAGTGTTGGGGAAAGGGTTTGCTCGGGCTGGTGGGTCCTCACCCCAGCACTGAGAGAGGGGCCTGACTTCACAATAGGATCTTTGGGGGCGGAACTAACGCTGCAGTTAGGACGAGGCCGCCCGGCCTAGGGTGGCCTCTCGATCCAAGAGCAGGGTGGTGTCCGGCCAGGAGGAGGAGGCGGGAGAGACACAGACGCGGAGGCTGGGTGGTGACTGCCTGGATGATGGGTGGGGGATGGGTGTTTGGGTGGATGGGTGGGGGATGGGCGGATCGGGCAAGGCAGGCCAGAGCTATGGGCAGACACCAGAAGCTGGAGCGACGCGAGGGCGGGGCCTCCCCGCTGCCTCCACCATTCACCAAGCATCCACGCGTCCAGGCAGTGATTCACGCGGGCACTTATCCGCTTCTTTAAAAGATTTTTATTTATTTTATTTGAGAGGTAGAGTTACGGACAGACAGACAGACAGAGAGGTCCTCCATCCGCTGGCTCACTCCCCAGATGCCGCAACAGCCGGAGCTGTGCCGATCCAAGGCCAGGAGCCAGGAGCTTCCTCCAGGTCTCCCATGCGGGTGCAGGGCCCAAGCACTTGGGACATCTTACACTGCTTTCCCAGGCCACGGCAGAGAGCTGGACAGGAAGTGGAGCAGCCGGGACTAGAATCGGCGGGCACTGCAGGTGGAGGAATAACCCACTGCACCAGTGCCGGCCCCACTCATTCATTTCTTACCAATGTCATCCATCTACAGTCTGTCCATCTGTCCATCATCCATCCAGTCACAACTTACCCAGCACCCAGCCAGCCTCCCACCTCTCACGTCCACCACCCCTCATTTACCCTGCACTCACTCCTTCACCCATGCATCCCCTCAGTCATTCATCCACTCGTCCACTCACTCATTCATCCATCCACCCGTCCATTCATTCATTCATCCATCCACTCATTCATTCACTCACTCATTCATCCACTCATCCATCCACCCATCCATTCATTCATTCATTCATTCACTCACTCATTCATTCACTCACTCATTCATTCATCCACGCATGCATCCAACCACCCAACAAGCAACACCGCGGTGCGACCTCGTGTGCCATCTACAAAGCCGCAGCGGGGCCCTGCCCGCCTGTCCCTGTGGCTGCTCTGGGGGTGGGGATAATCTTCTGTCCCTGTTCCACAAGAATGCTTGCTGCTCTGCCCCTGTGCTGGGCGTAGGGCGGCCTTTCCCTGCCCCGGCCCCAGCACATGCGTGTGTGTGTGTGTGTGCGTGTGTGGACACCCAGTGCTTCCAACATGGCACTAGGGGCCTGCACGTGGTGGGAGGTGCCTTGTGTTCATGGGAGCAGCTGCAATGGACACCAGAGGACCCTGGGTGCCGCTTCACTGCCCAGCTGGCCTCTGGGAGGGCCTGTGACCCCCCGAGCCTCGGCGTCCTCGTCCTGGGCCTCCCAGGGAGCCCGTGAGCACCAGGCCTGTCTTCCCCTGGTGGAGGGGCCCCTGCGGCTTTGCACAGGACCGAGTTCCTCATCTGTGACCCTCAGGCAGGTTGGCAGTGGCCTGGGTGGTCCTGGGAGCCTGGCCCAGCTCCAGCCCCAGGCCCCGGCCTGGTTTGCTCTCAAAGCCTTGCGCTGACCCCCGTGGGACACATCAGACGCGAGTTTAAAGCTCCCAAGGGAGCCGCAAGGAGCAAGTGCCGCCAAGGGGCTGCCTGCAGCCTCTGGAGGAGAAAGAGCCGGGGCCAGGGCCGGCGCTGTGGCGCAGTGGGGAAAGCCGCTGTCTGTGGTGCCGGCATCCTACATGGGTGCCAGTTCCAGCCCCAGCTGCTCCTCTTCCCATCCAGCTCCCTGCTGTGGCCTGGGAAAGCAGTGGAAGATGGCCCAGGTCCTTGGGCCCCTGCACCCACGTGGGAGACCTGGAGGAAGCTCCTGGCTCCTGGCTTTGGATGGGCCCAGCTCTGGCCGTTGCGGCATCTGGGGGGTGACCCAGCGGATGGAAGACCTCTCTCTCTCTCTCTCTCTCTGTCTCTCTCTCTCTCTCTGTCTCTCTATCTCTGTAACTCTACCTCTCAAATAAATAAACGAAATCTTTAAAAGAGCGAGCAGGCAAGCATGGAGCTGCGTGTCCACGCACGTGTGTCCTCCCTCTAGCAGCACAGGTTCCAGACGGCTCGCTGACGGGTCCCCTTTGTCAGCGGGTGAAGCCCACTGAGTTCTCGGGCAGACGAGCAGTGGGGTGGGGGCAACTCAGCCGTGCATGGCCCAGCCCTGGTCCCGGCTCACTGCCCCCAGGCCTGACCCGCAAGGTGGACTCTGCCCGCCAGGGAGCCCTGCTGGGCGTCTGGCCAGCACCAGCTGCCCCCCCCCCGACTGGAACCGGGCCCCTCCCTGCAGCCCCCGGCCTCCATCCCCCGCCCCTGCCCGGGTCTCACCCCACCCTGAGCACTCGTGGCCTGAAGACTCCGGCCGTGTCTCCCCGTCCCGCTCGCATTATTTTTTTTAAAGATTTATTTATTTACCTGAAAGGCAGAGTCAGAGTGAGACACACACACAGGTCTTCCATCTGCTGCTGCACTCCCCAGATGGCGGCCACGGCCAGGCCTGGGCCGGCTGAAGTCTCCACGGGGGCGGCAGGGGCCCCGGGTTGCGAGCGATCACCGCTGCCTGCAGGGTGAGCAGCAGCAGAAGCTGGATGCGCGGCCCCGGCCTCCCCTCCGGGACACTGGACCCGGGCCTCCCCTCCGGACACTGGCCCCGGGCCTCCCCTCCGGACACTGGCCCCGGGCCTCCCCTCCGGACACTGGACCCGGGCCTCCCCTCCGGACACTGGACCCGGGCCTCCCCTCCGGACACTGGCCCCGGGCCTCCCCTCCAGGACACTGGCCCCGGGCCTCCCCTCCGGACACTGGACCCGGGCCTCCCCTCCGGACACTGGACCCGGGCCTCCCCTCCGGACACTGGCCCCGGGCCTCCCCTCTGGACACTGGCCCCGGGCCTCCCCTCCGGACACTGGACCCGGGCCTCCCCTCCGGACACTGGACCCGGGCCTCCCCTCCGGACACTGGACCCGGGCCTCCCCTCCGGACACTGGCCCCGGGCCTCCCCTCCAGGACACTGGCCCCGGGCCTCCCCTCCGGACACTGGACCCGGGCCTCCCCTCCGGACACTGGACCCGGGCCTCCCCTCCGGGACACTGGACCCGGGCCTCCCCTCCGGGACACTGGACCCGGGCCTCCCCTCCGGGACACTGGACCCGGGCCTCCCCTCCGGGACACTGGACCCGGGCCTCCCCTCTG
>NC_084838.1:1120300-1170300 GCF_033115175.1 Lepus europaeus
GGCCAGCATGGGGCAAGCTCGGCCTCCTCCCATCCCCCGCCCAGGAGCCAGCGGCACAGGCAGAAGTGCAGGGGCGGGAACGTGGGGGTGTTTTCCCAAGGCAGCGTCCATCCCCTGCCAGCTCTGGGTTTGGGGTCTGGGGTCCCGGTGTGGGCGGGGCCCTTCCCGCCTCCCCAGCTCCTGGTGGCCTTGGCTGTGGCTGCCTCCGTCCTCCTGTGGCTCCTCCCCGTCTGCGTCCCTCTTCTGTGTCTCATGAGGACAGACATCGCAGTCAGCATCTTCATCTCGAGGCCCTCAGCTTCATCCCCGAGTCAGGGCCCTGCCGCAGTTCTCCGTCCGCAGGAAGCAGGAACCGGCACCAATCACGCGTGACAATGCGTCTCTGTACTTCTAATCAATAAGGTCAGGGACAGGTGCACACGTGGGGTGGCCCAGTGGCTCTCACAGCCCCATACATAGTCCCCCCCTGCAGGAGGCTGGAGCAGGCTACCCAGAATCCAGCAGAGGTCCCTGCGGTCCTGGCTTCCTGGTCTGTCCCCTGCCACCTTCAGCACTGTGTCTGTCTCTGGAGGGAGCCAGGAACCCAGCCCCAGGCGGGTTATGTATCTCTGTATCTCTATGCATCTATGTATCTCTATGTATCTATGTATCTATGTAGCCAGGAGCCTGGGAGCCCCCTGCGCGCCGTGCCTCACACGTGGGAGACCCACTCCTCCCCAAGGTAGCAGGTGCATGGCCGGCACAGGAAGGAAGGCAGACACCCCGCACCCAGTGCCGGCTGGGAGCAGGCCCCTCAGCTCTGTTGGGTTAGGCCAGGTGTGTGCTCGGATCCCAGAGGTCGGAAGGGCCTTGTCACAGCCTGGGGTCTCGGTGGCCCCTTCCCCCAAGCCAGGCTGGGCAAGTGCGCCCCACGTCCCCGGGCATGGCTGCCGCGGCGCCCTTCCTGAGTCACTTGGGGTCCAGCGCCCTACATTGCTGTTCCGACGTCACCATGGCCAGCATGACTGACAGCGACAACGTACAGTTTCCGGCACCCCCCTGCTGCGGGGACCAGAGCCGGAGACGGGGCGCACGAGGTGCTGCTGGCCCCCGACCCCAGGGCCGCTGCTGACCGCAAGGTGCAGTCCCCAGCCAGAGACGCTGGGCTCTCCGGCAGGGTTTCAGGAGCCCGACTGCGGACCCAGCTGGGCTGGGAGGGCCGGAGACATGTCCTGCCCTCTGGGAGCCCCTGGGTGAGCGGCTGCTGTCACCATGACCCAGAAAACACCAGGACGCGACCCGGCCACTCCCCCTTGCTTCTGCCTCTCCGGCCGGCTGCTGCAGGAGGCTGGGTGCCCTCCCCCCACCGCCGCAGGTCCCGGCCGGGGGTCAGAGCTCGCTCTGCCGTCTCTCCAGGCAGGGCCGGCTGGCCGTGGGGGAGCGCGCCGAGGACAGCGTGCGGGCGGAGACGCGGCTGTCCCCGGGCGCGTCCTGGCGGCTGCCCCGTGGCCGGCAGCGGTGCAGGTAGCCGCGCAGCCGCCGCTGGAACTCGCGGGAGGCGAAGTAGTAGACGAAGGGGTCCAGGCAGTTGTTCAAGCAGCTGAGGCACAGTGTGAGCTTGTACACGTGGTAGTAGCCGGTGCCGAAGAACAGGCGGCTCACCATGTGCGCCAGCAGCACGAAGTTGTTGGGCGCGAAGCAGGTGACGAAGGCCAGCAGCACCACGGTGGCCAGGCGCACGGCGCGGCGGCGCCGGTCCCGGCCGTGCGCCTCGGCCGCCCGCAGCAGCGTGCGGATGGTGGCCGCGTAGCAGGCCACGGTGACCACGAAGGGGACGAGGAAGAGCAGGACGAAGATGGAGAAGAGGAAGGCGGCCCACATGGCCACGCTGGGCAGCATGGTCCACGGCAGCACGTCGAAGCAGGTCACGATGCCCAGTGCGTCCACGGCGTAGGTGAGGTCGGCGCGGGCCAGCGGGGACAGCGCGGCCAGCAGCAGCAGCCACGTGCCGGCGCAGGCGGCCACGGCGTAGCGGCGGCGGCGCCAGGGCGCCGAGGCCAGCGGGTGCACCACGCCCAGGAAGCGGTCCACGCTGAGGCAGGCCATGGTGAGGATGCTGGAGTACATGTTGGCGTAGAAGGCCACGGTGACCACGTTGCAGAGCCGCCGGCCGAACACCCAGTGGTGCTGGTTGCAGTGGTAGAAGATCTGGAAGGGCAGCACCGCGGCCAGCATGAGGTCCGTGACGCTCAGGTTGATCATGAAGATGGCCGAGGGCGACTTGGGCCCGATGTGGCGGGCCAGCACCCACAGGGACAGCAGGTTGCCCGGGATGCTGACCACGGCCACCAGCGAGTACACGGCCGGCAGGGCCACGGCGATGGCCGGGTTGCGCAGCATGAGCAGCGTGGCGTTGTCCGGCCCGGACGCGTTCCTGTCCATCATCAGCATCTCCATGGCGCTCAGAGCAACTGGGGCGGGGCTGCAAGGGAAGGAGGGTGTGCGGATGAGTGACGGGCAGGCCGAGGAGGGGTCAGGGGTCAGAGTCCAGAAGTCCCGGGGGACTAAGAGAGGTGGCCGTCGGCTCCCTGCCCACCCCAGAGCACATGGGAGAGCACGGAACCAGTGTGGCCCGTGCCCATCACACGGCTCACAACACGCCAAGGAGCACAGAGCCAGTGTGGACTGTCCTCGTTACATGGCTCAGAACACACCAGAGAGCACGGAACCAGTGTGGCCCGCGCCCATCACACGGCTCACAACACGCCAAGGAGCACAGAGCCAGTGTGGACCGTCCTCGTTACATGGCTCAGAACACACCAGAGAGCACGGAACCAGTGTGGCCCGCGCCCATCACACGGCTCACAACACGCCAAGGAGCACAGAGCCAGTGTGGACCATCCTCGTCACACGGCTCAGACGTGTGGCTGGCAGACAGCCCTGTCACTCTGGTCCCTGCAGTGCAGCCATAGCCAGGGCTGGGCTGATGGGAGCTCAGAGAACTGTGGGATGGGGCCCAGGTCAGTGTCCACCTGGAACTCCCTTCCATCTGCATGGTGGGCCTGTGGCCTTGCTCTTCCACAGGCAGGGTCACTGGATCCCTTGCTGGATCACTGGATCATGGAATCACTGGATCTCTCTTACTGGGTCACTGGATCTCTTGATCACCTGTTGGATCATTGGATTGCCAGATCCCTGAAACCCTCACTGGACCACCGGATCATGGGATCATTGGATCTCTCTCACTGGATCCCTGCATCCCTGGATTAATCGCTGGATCCCTGGATCTTTCACTGGACCACCAGATCATGGGATCACTGGATATCTCTTACTGGATCCCTGGATCGCTGGATCACCAGATCCCCCATCGGATCATTGGACCTGTCTCACTGGATCACCAGAACCCTCACTGGGCTGCTGGATCACTCTGGATCCCGCCTGGGCTGTGGCTCTGTTCTGCAGGTCCCTGAGGCGATGCCCCTGCCTGCACGTCTGGCTCTGCAGAGATGGGTGCCCAGACGCGGAGGCCCTGGCACAGTCCCCGCTGGGGGGGTTCTGGAGACTCACCTGGACCCGTTGTCCACTGCCCAGCCCGAGCTCAGCCGCGGCCTCACATCCGGCTCCCTCTGCACCGCGGGCAGAAGCCCGCGCTGCTGCCTGGGACCTGGTGCCGTCCCACAGCCCCTCCGGCCGCCCCAGCCGCGTCACAGGAGCAGTCCAGCCAAGGCATGGGCCGGCAGGAGCGCCCGCCCAGGGGCCAGGAGGCCCCCACGCTGCCTTCCAGAGCTCCTAGGTTGGACTCCCGTTTCCCTCCGTGCCCCCGAGTGCTCCCTCGGTCTAAGCACCTGCTGTCTGGCGCTGCAGCAGCTTCCTCCAGCTAATTTTAGACTTTGCAGTTTGAGGGTGAGACTGCTCAGCTCCGGCAACGCCCAGGCAGGGCTGCCACAGCGAGTCGGCCACTCCCAGCTCAGGAGGAGAGAGAGACACCTGGCCAGCACAGAGACCTCGTTCCTGCTCACAGCACGCTGGGGGCAAGAAGAGGGCGTGAGCACGCCGCGGGAACGGCACGGCCCGAGACAGACGGGAGTGTAAGGAAACCACCCTCGTCCAGGGCTCGGGCGGCGTCGGGGCAGGACGCCACCATCGTCCAGGGCTCGGGCGGCGTCGGGGCAGGACGCCAGCCTCGTCCAGGGCTCGGGCGGCGTCGGGGCAGGACGCCAGCCTCGTCCAGGGCTCGGGCGGCGTCGGGGCAGGACGCCAGCCTCGTCCAGGGCTCGGCGGCGTCGGGGCAGGACGCCAGCCTCGTCCAGGGCTCGGCGGCGTCGGGGCAGGACGCCAGCCTCGTCCAGGGCTCGGGCGGCGTCGGGGCAGGACGCCAGCCTCGTCCAGGGCTCGGGCGGCGTCGGGGCAGGACGCCAGCCTCGTCCAGGGCTCGGGCGGCGTCGGGGCAGGACGCCAGCCTCGTCCAGGGCTCGGGCGGCGTCGGGGCAGGACGCCAGCCTCGTCCAGGGCTCGGGCGGCGTCGGGGCAGGACGCCAGCCTCGTCCAGGGCTCGGGCGGCGTCGGGGGGAAATCTTATTTCTGCTTTGTGCTGTGCTGGCTGCTGTGACCCTGCAGATGGTCCACTGGCATTTGAATGCCACGCACCGTTGAAGCCGGCGACAGTTGCTGCACCCGGCAAGGAAGAAATGGCTGCAGAGTCCCTGGCCCGCGTCCCAGTCCCCCTCAGCCCTGCCCGCGCATCAGCTCCGCCTGGCTGGCTGCCTGTGTGCGTCGGCATCCGCCTGGGACCCAGCGGGAGGCCCCTCTGCCTCCCCAGAGCGCACCTGTCCCCTGTGGGTGGCCCACGGCGGCCTGGGGCATCTATGGCCGGGACAGCCCGCCCGCAGGCGCCGCGGCTGCCGCTGATCTGCTGAGAAAGGGCCTCTAACGGCCAGCTGCCAGTTCCCGGAAACAGGAGGCGTTGTGGTTAGGGCCCCAGCGAGGCAGGCGGCAGGATGGAAGTGGTCCAAAGTGGGCGTGGCGGCTGCTGCCAGCGGCGGCTGCAGCCGGCTTCCATCGGCGCTGCACCAGCAGGTGTGGATCTGGGGAATGGCACGGGCACCGAGCTGCCTGGAGCAAGGTGGACGGAGCACGGGCAGGCGCTCGGCCGCCGCAGACGGTCCCCGTGGGGGAGCAGTCACGCCAGTCTCAGCGCAACCAGCCCGGAAACGGGGGCCGCCCCTGCCCCCCGGGGCCACCGAGCCTCCCCCACCAACATCTTAAAAAACAGCTCTATTGAGGTGCTGTCTACGCGCCATACGCTCTCGCCCGCGGAAAGTGTGTAATCGGGTGTCTTCCCATGGCCTCACCCACGTCAGCAGTCCCGGCTGCTCCACTTCCCATCCAGCTCCCTGCTGTGGCCTGGGAAAGCAGTGGAGGACGGCCCACGTCCTTGGGCCCCTGCACCCACGTGGGAGACCCAGATGGAGCTCCTGGCTCCTGGCTTCAGATCTGTCTAGCTCTGGCCATTGTGGCCATCTGGGGAGTGAACCAAAGGATGGAGGACCCCACCCACCCACCCCGTGTAACTCTGACTTTCAAATAAATAAATATTTTTAAAAAGACCCTCCCTAATGACACCTGCAAAGACCCTGTTTGCAAACAAGTTGCCACGCGCTGGTCTGAGGATTGGGCACGGAGCTCTCGTCTGTGGAGCCTGTTCGGCCCCCGCCGTTGTCCACGGAGAATGTTCCCCAGAGCTTGTCGGAGGGTTTTCCAGCCCCCGAGGCTCCAACATCAAGACAGGAGAACTCTACTGGGGGAAGCCGTCAGGGCTGGCTTGTCCTCAGACCCCCCATGTCCCCCCACCCAGCAGGGTAGCAGTGCCCCCCGGACCCTCCCTCTGCTCCCCTGACGTCTGAGCTGAGGCGTCCGGCCTCAGCCACGTGCCCACGGGGCTAGGGGACATTCTTGGGGACACGTGTCTCATGAGAGCCCAGCCTGCCAAGGCAGAAGCACGAAGCCCCTCCCATCACTCAGAACCCGAGAATCTCGCCCCGGCCTCCGGCCAAGCGCAGCTGAGTCTGGACCCGGGGACGTCTGAGCTCTGCTCCCAGCACATCCGTGACCAGTCGTGGGGCCGTGGCCCAGTCGTGGGGCCGTGACCAGTCGCGGGGCCGTGACCCAGTCGTGGGGCCATGACCAGTCGTGGGGCCGTGACCCAGTCGCGGGGCCGTGACCAGTCGTGGGGCCGTGACCAGTCATGGGGCCGTGACCAGTCGTGGGGCTGTGGCCTGAGAAGCCCGGGGAGGCCTGCCCAGAGGAAGCTCTGCTGGGTCTTCCCGTCCACGTGGGCAGCTCGCAGAGCCAGGGGAGACCTCTCTGGCGGTTGTGGGCTGACTCGTGTCTTCCTCAAACTCGGGGTGCGCGAATCTCAGCCCCGTTTCCTTGGCGCCTGAGCTGGCAGGAAGTAGTGTCTCTGAATCGGTCACCGGTCACGGGAGGGGCCGGCGTCCCACGTGGGCGCGGGTTCGAGTCCCTGCTGCCCCACCTCCAATCCAGCTACAGTGAGGCCATTCGGAGTGGGACGGGCCCCTCCTCTGACCGCACCGCCGTGTGTTTGGGAAGAGGGGGTCTGGGCGCGAGGGTGTGCGGGTGCTGCCCGCAGCCAGGGAAAGCCCGAGGAGCCAGCAGATGTCCCTCCCCAGGGCGCTTGGACCTCGCGCCTACACTGGGTCTCCAGAGCTGAGAGGGCACAGTCCTGTCCACGCCGCCCAGCGGGTGGACACGTGTCGTGGCAGCCCCGGGCAGCCCAGGAAGTCTCCATGGACAGGAAGAATGGACACACAGGACACACGTGCCGCGCGGTGTAGACGAGAGAGACGGCCACGCTGAGAGCTGAGGGTTGCCACAGCCCTGGCCTGTGCCCCGCAGGAGCCGCGGTTCCCCCACGCGCTGGCGGCAGAGCTGCCTGACACAGTAGACGGAGAGGCTGTCCTTGTAAGAGTTAAAAGAAAAATTTAGACAGGAGGGGGTGGGGAGTACCCCACGCTCTTCAACCTGTGTGTCGGAAACACACGGAATTTGTCCACCGTATGTAAGTAAACAAATTTTTGAATAAAAAAAATCCAAGAAAGCACGATTGTGCCGCAACTGAGAGTGGAAGGACTTGGCACACGGGGCCCAGGTTCCTGGGGCCGGCGCTGTGGGCAGCGGGTAAGGCCCCACTCTGCAGCGCCGGCATCCCGTGTGGGCACCGGTTCTAGTCCCGGCTGCTCCACTTCAGGACCGGCTCTCTGCTGTAGCCTGGGAAAGCAGTTAAGATGGCCCAAGTCCTTGGGCCCCTGCACCCACATGGGAGACCTGGAGGAAGCTCCTGGCTCCCGGCTTCGGATCAGTGCAGCTCTGGCCATTGTGGCCATCCGGGGAGTGAACCAGAGGATGGAGGACCTCTCTCTCTCTCTCTCTCTCTCTCTCTCTCTCTCTCTCTCTCCCTCTCTCTGCCTCTGCCTCTCTGTAACTCTTCCATTCAAATAAATAAATAAACAAATTAAAAAAAAAAGATGCCAGGTTCAGAGGAGGAGCTTGGGGAGCAGGAGACAGGGATTGGCCGGTGAGCCTCGGAAACCCCGGCACGAGCAGGTGGGAGCCCCTCGGCGATGGGGTCACGCCCGGCTAGCACCAGGGTAAGTTACAGCTCCGGGGAGTTGAAAGGGCGTGGGACGCGTCCGGCCGGCCAGACTCCCGGTTGTGCGCCGCGGTGTGGCTGTCTCGTGCGCTGCTTCCCCTGGTGGCGTGGAGCTGCCGCCGGAGCCACGCAGCGATGGGACCGTGGTGTGCCGCCCAGGGAAAGACCGACACTCAGTCTGGCTCTTCCTGGGTGAGGAAGCCAAGAACACGTCCACGTGACCCGCAGCGTGGGGGCTGTCTGTCTGTCACCTCTACACCACCCGCCTATCAACTACCCATCTGTCATCTATGTGCTCATCACCTCCCACCAAGCGATCAATAAATTATCTCGTTATCTATGCATGGCTTGCAAACGTGGATGACTCTACCCCCGGGGCACTTGGCGATGGGACCCGTGCCTGGATGACGGGCGCTGCCAGTGTCAGGTGGGCGGAGCCCAGGAATGTCACTCAGCAGGCTCCCATGTCCAGTCCCAATGTCAGCATTGGCAAGTTGAAGGAAACCTGACTGGGCTGGCTCTGGTGTGGTGGGTTAAGCCTCCATGCGCAGCACCGGCATCCCATATGGGCACCAGGTCGAGTCCCGGCTGCTCCACTTCTGATCCAGCTCCCCGCTAATGGCCTGGGAAAGCAGTAGAAGATGGCCCAAGTCCCTGGGCCCCTGCACCCACGTGGGAGACCCAGATGGAGCTCCTGGCTGCGGATCAGCGCAGCTCCGGCCGCTGGGGCCATCTGGGGAGTGACCCAGCGGATGGACGACCTCTCTGTCTCTCCTTCTCTCTGTAATTCTGCCTCTCAGATAAATAAATAAAATCTTTTTTAAAAAATCGACCACCCCACCTCTACGAGAGACACTGACGAAGGAACGAGTGGGCTGCAGAACACACTTGATGAAGGACGGGGATCCGAACGACACCAGGAACGGTTAACTCAACACCAGAGAGAAGCAGCCTCCCTCGGTGGCGGTGGGTCGGAGACCTCCACAAACCCACGCCAGAAAGGAGACGCGGTGGAGAGGCGAGCGCACAACGGGGCAAAGCCGAGACCCCACCACCTGTCTGCCTCCTATCTCGGGGCGAGGATCTCCCTGACAAAGCACAGGTGCAGCGAGACGCTCCGGCCTTCCCCGGCCCGCCGAGCTGGCGCAGTCCGAGCGCGGTCTAGCGGGGCCATTTGCATGCAGCCGGCTGTGCAGACCGCGCGCCGGCTCGGCTCTGCCTGCCCCGGGACAGCAGCCGGGTTCCGTTGTCTTTGATTTCTGCGCCTTGAGGTGCGGCGCCGTCAGCACTGGGGTGGGTTCCGTCCGAGCCAGAAGCCCAGAAGCCGGGCGCCCCGGAGACAGCAGGGGTTTTCATCTGCCGCTGTTCTCCCCCGGGGGGCAGGAAGCCACGGGCGGGCGGATTACCATGAAGCCATCCTGTGAGCTGCAGGCGCCGCCGGGCTGCCGGGAAGAAGTGGCCGAGCCGGGGGCATTGTGCAGCTCAACCACTTCCCCCATCCCGAGCCGACTGCCGACGGTTCTGGAACGTTCCGCCGGAGCCTGTCGTGGGTGACTGGGAGTCGGGGCGGGGGCCTATAGATTTGCATATTTGCGTGTGGTCGTAGCTAACTGCTGGAGGGGGGGGGGCTGCCGGGCAGGCTTCGCAGCCGCTGCGCCGGAAGCCACCCTTCCGCGTCTCGGGGCGGACACTGAAGCCTCCAAGGAGCCTGCGGGAGCCAGGAGGAGCCGTGTCGCCCCCGCCTTAAGCCCCATGCCGTGGTGGCATGGCCCTCGCTCGCTCACTTAACCCAGACCCCCGGCGCCGGAGGGGGACTCGTGCTTGTCGGTCTCGGCGTCTCCCGCGGGGCGGTGTTAAAGCTGCCCTCTGGATCCAGCGAGGTCTCTCCCGGTTCCGGGAGCACAGAGATGCGCTCTGTCGCGGCCTGAGCGCTCTTGTGCACACAGCTGTTCCCAAAGCGAACGCAGGCGCCGGACCCTTTGTTCTGCCTCAGCCGCGGAGCCCGGACGCAGGCACAGCTCCGGCCCAGGTCCCACGCGCCGGGGCGATGCGGCCGAGGAGAGCGTTACAACCTGTGTCTGCACTTGTCTCTCTTTTTCTTCATCCAAACCACAAGACGACGCGCTTCCACGGCGGTGCCCGGCTAGAGCCTCAGACGTGCACTTTAGAGCGTCGGGCAGTGCGCGGGTGTGGCCCGCGTGTCCTGTGCTGAAGTGCCACCCTCCCGGGCGCTCCCCAGGATGGGCCTTGGGGAGGCAGGGGGCGTCAAGTAAGGTCGTCAGGCTGATCGGATTCCGGTGGCTTTAGCACAAGAGGGGCCCAGGAGACACGCGCTGGGTAGATTGGACTGACTGTCTAGACGCCTGGGGATGGGTGGTTGGTGGGCGGGCGGATGAGATTGAGAGAAAATTGATGGACAGATCAGAGGGCCATCCAGGTGAGAGGTGGAGAGGTGGGTACATACTTGGGTGGACGTGACAGGCAGATAGAAACGGATGGGCGCATGCGTGGATGCAAGTGATTGACAGGTACTCGGTGGCGGATTTGACACACAGCACTGTGGGCGTTTCCCACTTGCCGTGGGCGACCCGGGAGAGCCGAGGGTCTGCAGCCCAGGGAGACAGACTTGGGGACCAGCAAGACCCGGCCTGCCGCGGGCAGTTAGGGGCTGAGCCAGCACGTGGGAGCTCCGTCTGTCGCTCAAATACACGAATAAACAAGCATGTATTGTCTCCACGTGTGTTCTGGTCGTCTCCACGTTACAGACAATGGCATTTTACACGTGTGTTCTGGTCGTCTCCACGTTACAGACAATGGCATTTTACACGTGTGTTCTGGTCGTCTCCACGTTACAGACAATGGCATTTTACACGTGTGTTCTGGTCGCCTCCACGTTACAGACAATGGCATTTTACACGTGTGTTCTGGTCGTCTCCACGTTACAGACAATGGCATTTTACACGTGTGTTCTGGCCAAGTCTCCACATTACAGACAATGGCATTTTACACGTGTGTTCTGGTCGTCTCCACGTTACAGACAATGGCATTTTACTAATGTTTGCTACTTGTCTGTCACCTTAGGCTACACGGACAAACAAACCGCACCATGTCTAGCTTACACCCACACAGGACGACACGTGTCACGTGTTATTTGCATGTAACCATGGTATAGAAGACGGGTCCCAGCCTCCCACGCTGGGGACCTGGATGGAGTTCCCTGCTCCCAGCTCCAGCCCGGCTCAGTTATTTTGGGAGTGAACCAACAGATGGAGGCTCTCGCTCTGTCTGTCCACCTTGCAAATGAACGAAAACTGGAAAAAAAAAAATCAGATGCTAACAAAGGGGAGGAACTGGAGCCAAGGGCGCAGCCGCTCTGGAGAACCGTCGGCCGCGCCTCGGCGTTCCACACGGGGCCGCCCAGGTTCTGCAGTGCCTCTCCTGGGATGCTCCCCGAGAGGCGGCAGCACTGCATTTGCCGAAGTGTCCGGGACGTGCAAGCCACGGGGAGGGGCCGGGAGGAGCAGTTGGGGACTGAGAGTTTTCTGGAACCAGGTAGAGGTGATGGCTGCAGGGCAGGTGCATGTGACAAGCGTCCTTGGGCTGTACCCTTGAGAGCAGTGCATTCTGGGGCCCCGCATTGTAGCTCAGCAGGTAAAGCCGCTGTCTGCAGTGCCGGCATCCCATGTGGGCGCGGGTTCGAGTCCCGGCTGCTCCTCTTCCCATCCAGCTCTCTGCTGTGGCCTGGGAAAGCAGTGGAGGATGGCCCAAGTGCTTGGGTCCCTGCACCTGCTTGGGAGACCAGGAAGAAGCTCCTGGCTCCTGGCTTCAGACCAGCTCAGCTCTGGCCGTTGCAGCCATTTGGGGAGTGAATCGGCGGATGGCGGATCTCTCGCTCTCTCTCTCTGTCTCTGTCTCTGTCTCTCTCTGTAACTCTGCCTCTCAAATAAATAAATACATCTTAAAAAAGCAAAAGAAAGAAAGAACCGTGCATTGTGGGTGGCGTGAGTTGCAATTCGATGCAGAAGCAGCAGCTGCCGGAGCGCCGGGAAGAGCAGGTGGATTTCTGTTTCACTTCCTGTGTCCCTGACCTTTGCACCACGACCTCTCAGTCCTGCCTTCTGCGCACCCCAGGGGCCCCAGCCAGGCCGAGCCCCCGGGGGTTCTTGTCCAAGCTGCCAGCCATAGGGGCGGCGGCTGGGCCACGGCCGGGTGTCTGGGCTGGCCGCCCACGCTTTGCAGCCTGCGGTCACCACGGCCCGATGCGGCGGGAGAGGGGTCTCCCCTTCAGGATGACGTCACCCTCGGAGCTGGGAAGCCACAGCGTGCGGCGGCCACCCCAGCTCTCCCTCTCCGCCCTGCGTGGCTGCAGACGGCGCTGCCCCAGCCCTCTGCACCGACCCGGTGCCGGCCCCAGTGCCGCCCTCACACCGCGGCTCTCCACGGCGAACGTTTGGGGACATTCTGGAACATTTTGGGCCACTTTGCAAACCATCTCTCACCAGACCTCGCTGGGAAGGTGGTGCTCTCATCACCATCACTTCCCACGTGGGGAAACCGAGGCACGGAGGGCCAGAGGGCACACGCATGACCGGGGCAGCAGGTGCACATGGGACCCAGTGCCGGCATTTTCTGAGCAGAGATGGCAGAGAAAGAGAGAGAGACAGAGAGAGAGAGAGCGGGAGAGACAGAGAGACACAGAGAGAGACAGAGAGAGACAGAGACACAGAGAGAGACAGAGACACACACAGAGAGAGACAGAGACACAGAGACACACAGAGAGACAGAGAGAGAGAGACAGAGAGACAGAGAGAGACAGAGAGACAGAGAGAGACAGACAGAGAGAGAGACAAAGAGACAGAGAGACACAGAGAGACAGAGAGAGACAAAGAGACAGAGAGACACAAAGAGAGACACAGAGACAAAGAGACAGAGACACAGAGACACAGAGCGAGAGACAGAGAGAGACAGAGGCGGGGGGGCTTCCATCCCCTGGTTCACTCCCCAAATGGCTGTGAAGGCCAGGGCTGGGCCAGGTCAAGGCTAGGAGCTTCTTCCGTGTCTCCCACGTGAGTGGCAGGGACTCAGGCGCTTGGGCCATGATCTGCTGCTTTCCCAGACGTGTGTGCAGGGAGCTGGGTCGGAAGTGGAGCAGCCTGGACTAGAACCGGTGCCCATAGTGGATGCCGGTGCTGCACCCGGTGTGGTCGACTTATGCAGCTGGGCCGGGGAGCGATTGCACCTGCTCTCTGGGAGCCGTCCGAGGCAGAGGACGGGTGGGGAACGCACAAGCGACTGACACTGTAGCTCTTGGTGAGGCCGGGAGTGGATGAAGGGGTGGATGGGTGGTGCACAGGCCCCTGTCCATCAACCCCGGTGGCCGGAGGAACGAGTGACACACGGGAGCCGCATGGGAATGACGTAGTGGACGGGCACACGCAGGAGCTGCAGGGGACGAGCTCGGGGCGGAGCAGACGCTGGACAAGGAGCGAGCGACGCTGGGGGCAGTCCCCGCAGGGAGGGCGAGTGGGGGAGGGGCGACACTCAGCCGCTCTCCACGGCCTGGAGAGGTGCGTGAATGAGTGAAGGACGCCAGGTCATCCTCCATCCACGCAGACTGAATGAATGAACGAGTGGGTGCTACGAGCTGCAGCCCCGGATGAAGACAGGACCAGCAGAGCAGACCGGAAGCTCGGGGAGAGAGAGTGACCGGGACTCCTGGACCCCAGTGCGCCTGAAGCCGCCCGGAACCCGGCGTTACCCAGCTCGGTAACCTGCACATAATCGCCAAAGCCATCTCCAGCCACGGTTCCACGTCTGGCGCCTTGTGTACTAGGACCCTAGGTGTCACGCTGGGCACCCTCTGAGGGGACAGAACAGTCCCATCTCCACATGGATGGTGCGCCTGGCCCCAGCGGCCTGGCCTGAGGCTGGGCACCCAGCCACACGAGGGTCGCACGTCCCCTAGCGCTGTACCTCAGCCCCCAGGGCCGCGAAGAGTGGTCCTCAGCTCGCCAGGTTTGCCCCAAGGAAATCAGACAGGCGCACCTCCTCCCCCAAAGCAAAAACCAAAAGCAAAAGCGGGGGGCCACCGGCAGTTCTGAGAGACGGCGCCGACGGCAGAGCCGGCCGCGTTTGCACCCCGAGAGTGGCCGAGCCCCCTCCAGGCCGGCTGGCTGGGCCCACAGCCACAGACCTGCACCAGGGTCCTTTCCCATGTCCCCACCCCCGTTAAGCCCTCTCGAGCCCCCGAAGCCCCTGTGTCGAGACAGGCGCCGCCGTAAGCACATGCTGAGGACTCCCCGGTGCCCGAGTTAAAACCGCACGCCGCCAGGTGAGCTAAGCCGAACCTGCTTCCTGCGGCCGGGCCGCACCTGTTCACCAAGGAGGGCCCCGACGCTGGCTGGGAACCTCCCCCGCCCGGCCGCTCCCCCCTGACCCCCGGACTCACTGTGGCCGCAGGGAGAGCCGCAGTCCTGGCAGAGCCGGCCCCGCAGGGCTGGTCTAGGCAGCTGTGAGCCGGGCCCCGGGCCCCTGCCGTCCGGGGCAGAGCAGGCTCTGGACGGGGACGGGAGACGAGGTCGGCGCCCCACTCCCCCGGCTGTCCCTACCCCGCACGGGGCTCAGATGGCCGTGGAGGCCCGGCCCCGGCAGGCGAGCAGGCTGCTGTGAGCCCGCTGTCACCTGCAGGCTGTGACGGCACCAAGGTTACGAAACCGGGAGGCCCTGGCACGGCCACGGCCGAGGCAGCAGCCTTCCTCTTTTCCTCCGTGAGGCCGGGGTAGAGCGGCTCACGGGAGGAGGGGATTTTACATAATTTCTCGTGCATTTTTTTCAACATGGTTTTTCAAACAAACAAAAAAAAAAGTCTGGCTTTGCCTCCGTCTGCCCGGGGCACTGCTCTCTGAAGGTTCACAAGGACCAGAAAGCGGGCGACCTCCTCTGAGCACACGTGACATCGGGGTCTGGTGGAAACACGAACTTCCTGGAAGGGTCCTTCCTTTACCTGAGGGGCAGAGTAAGGGGGCGTCCATCCCCTGGCTCTCTCCCCAGATGGCTGCGACGGCCAAGCTGGGCTGATCCGGAGCCAGGAGCCAGGGGCTTCCTCCAGGTCTCCCACGTGGGTGCAGGGGCCCAAGGACTTGGTCATCTTCCTCTGCTTTCCCAGGCCACAGCAGAGAGCTGGATGGGAAGTGGAGCAGCCGGGACTTGAACTGGTGTTCATATGGGAGCCGGCACTGCAGGCTGCGGCTTTACCTGCTGCGCCACAGCGCCGGCCCCGGGCTGTTTTAAAGACAAACACCTACCCAGAGCGAGCCGGTGGCTGTGTGGTGCGGTGGTCAGCTCCCTACTGGGACACCTGTGTCCCTTACCAGAGGGCCTGGTTGGGCTGCTGACCCAGCTTCCTGCCCTGTGCACCTGGGAGGCAGCTGATGGGGACTGGAGCGTTGAGGTCCCTGCCGCCCACGTGGAGACCGGCCTGGGCCCAGCTCCCAGCTTCATCCTGCGCCGCCCTGGCCGCTGTGGAGAGGTGAGTGTGTGAGCAGCGAAAGCAAAATTGGCTGCGTGGCGGCCGGCCCACTGGGGCGGTGAGCAGAGGGCAGGGTGGTCCCGCGGCTGAGCACCTGCTCCCGTCCTCCCGGCACCACCGAGCGCGGCGAAGTCGGCCGAGCTGAGTCACTGGTGGTGGTGGTGGGGGGGGTGAAGGTGATGTCAATGATACCAAGTTTCAGGGGCCGGGGCTGTGGCTGGGCAGGTTAAAGCCCCGGCCTGCAGCGCCAGCATCCCCTATGGACGTCGGTTCTAGTCCCGGCTGCTCCACTTCCGATCCAGCTCTGCTGTGGCCTGGGAAAGCAGAGGAAGATGGCCAGAGTCCTTGGGCCCCTGCACCCACGTGGGAGACCCGGATGGAGCTCCTGGCTCCTGGCTTTGGCTCAGCTCTGGCCGTTGGGGTCGTCTGGGGACTGAACCAGCGGATGGACGACCTCTCTCTCTCTCCATCTCTCCCTCTCTCTCTCTCTCTCTCTCCATCTCTCCCTCTCTCTCCATCTCTCTCTCTCTCTCTCTCTCCATCTCTCCCTCTCATCTCTCCCTCTCTCTCCATCTCTCCCTCTCCCTCTCTCTCTCCATCTCTCTCTCTCTCTCTCTCATCTCTCCCTCTCCCTCTCTCTCTCCATCTCTCTCTCTCTCTCATCTCTCCCTCTCTCTCCATCTCTCCCTCTCTCTCCATCTCTCCCTCTCCCTCTCTCTCTCCATCTCTCTCCCTCTCTCTCATCTCTCCCTCTCTCTCCATCTCTCTCTCTCCTCTCTCTCTCCATCTCTCTCTCCATCTCTCCCTCTCCCTCTCTCTCTCCATCTCTCTCTCTCTCCATCTCTCTCCCTCTCTCATCTCTCCCTCTCTCTCCATCTCTCTCTCCTCTCTCTCTCCCTCTCTCTCTCCATCTCTCTCTCCCTCTCTCCCCCTCTCTGTAACTCTGCCTTTCAAATAAATTAATAAGCCTTGAAAAGCAGACACGGAGTTTCAGGGAGACGGCAGGACGAGCCCTGTGTCGCGTGGTGACTGCCGGGAACGGGAGGCGTTGCATCCCGCAAATCTCTCCGAGTCCGTGCCCAGTGTTCCCGTACAAGCCCACGGCAGGTACGAAGGTGCCTCAAAGGACGGTGGGAAATGGGATGAAAAGTGGCGGCTAGGGCCAGGCTTTGGTGCCGCGGTTACGGTGCCGCTGGAAACCCCTGTGACAGAGGCCTGGCTCCGAGTCTCGGCTCCCGACGCCAGCTCCCTGCTCCTGCTCGCCCTGGGCGGCAGCCATGATGTCCCAGGGCCCAGTGCACCTGCTGACCACAGGGAGGCCTGCATGGACTCCTGGCTCCTGGCTTCCACCCGGCCAGCCACGCCCAGGAGCTCCATCTGGGCTCCCACCTGAGTGGCAGGTGCGCACGCACTTGGACCGCCACCTGCTGCCGCCCAGGGCCCAGTGTTGAGTCTCGAAGACAAAAAGATAACACAGGAAAGGTATTTCTCCTCAGAAGAAGGGGGGATGGAATGGGGGGAGCGGTCTCCATCGCCCCCTTGTGTCCGTGCTCGCTGCAGGCCGCTGGGGGCGGCGATGGCGGCGCGCGGCATGCGGGTGACCTAGGGGACGCGATCCTGCGTCGTCTGCGGGCCCCACACCCTCATGGCCTCCGTCTCAGTGCGACAGGGAGGCAGGAGAGGGAACCGGGCAGCGCAGCGGCCACAGCCAGGTTTGCGGCAGGAGGCAGGGCCCGAAGCGGTGCGGACCCCGCCTCCCCCGGACCCGCGGACCCCGCCCTCGCCCCCACCGGGCGCGCAGACCCCGCCTCCCCCGGACCCGCGGACCCCGCCCCCGCCCCCGCCGGGCGCGCAGACCCCGCCTCCCCCGGACCCGCGGACCCCGCCCCCGCCCCCCGCCGGGCGCGCAGACCCCGCCTCCCCCGGACCCGCGGACCCCGCCCTCGCCCCACGCCCCCCCGCACACGCCGGGCGCGCAGACCCCGCCTCCCCCGGATCCGCGGACCTCGCCCCCGCACCCACCGGGCGCGCAGACCCCGCCTCCCCCGGACCCGCGGACCCGCCCCCGCAGGGCGCGCAGACCCCGCCTCCCCCGGACCCACGGACCCCGCCCTCGCCCCCCCCGCCCCCGCCGGGCGCGCAGACCCCGCCTCCCCCGGACCCGCGGACCCCGCCCTCGCCCCCCGCCCCCCCCCCCCGCACCCGCCGGGCGCGCAGACCCCGCCTCCCGCAGCTGCCCAGGACACGGTAACTGCTCGGCGGGCCCCAGCCCCTCCCGCGGGCCCCGGTTGGCACCTGCGGGCTTTCGGCCCCGCCCCCCCCCCCAGCCCCCTTGCCCTTAGAAACGTGCTGGCAGGAGCCGGTGTCGCATCCCCCAGGGCCCAGGCCCGAGCTAGGCCGCCCCTCGCTCCTGCCTCCCTCCCACAGGTGCCTGGGGGGAGGGGCGGGGCACGTGGCGCTCTGTGGCGGCCCCGCCTCGGTCGGCCTGCAGACCCACGGTCGGTCGGGGCTTTCCCCAGCCGCGGGCCTGCGAGATGTGGGATGTGGGAGACCACACCGAGTCTCAGGTCTTCGCAGTGGGAGGTGGGGATTTTAACCTGACCTTTGCACTTGGCCACGGGGTGCAACGTCTAGTGGGGGGCTTGGTCTGTCTTGGGGCTCCCCGGAGGCAGAGCTGGTTTCCCTGCAGGGGTTGGCTCCTGACTTCCTGCAAGTCGACTCCAGCTGCGGTGTTTTTTGGGGTTTGTCTTGTTTTTCTGAGGTTTCCCCTCACCCGGCGTGGCCTGGGTGGCTACCTGGGAAAGCAGCCGGCACCAGACCCCGTGTAACCCGCGCTCGTCTCCACACACAGCTAGGAAAGGCTGAGCTTAAAGAATTAGGCCAGCGGTGCTGTGGTGTAGCGGGTAAAGCCCCGGCCTGCAGTGCCGGCATCCCATCCGGGCGCCGGTTCAAGTCCCCGCTGCTCCAGTTCCGATCCAGCTCTCTGCTGTGGCCTGGGAAAGCAGAAGATGGCCCAAGTCCTCGGGCCCTGCACCCGCGTGGGAGACCCAGAAGGAGCTCCTGGCTCCGGATCAGCGCAGCTCTGGCCGTTGTGGCCATTTGGGGAGTGAACCAGCGGATGGAAGACCTCTCTCTCTCTCTCTCTCTCTCTCTCTCTCTGCCTCTGTTTCCCTGTAACTCTGCCTTTTGAATAAATAAATAAATATTTTTTAGAAATCAGGCCGAGTAAGAGGCGACAGCAGGAACCGTGCATGAGAGAGCAGCGGCAGTGGCCCGGTGTCTGAGCCGGTCCACGCGGTCCCTGCCGCTGCCCACACGGACTTGCTCCCTTGCACATAGTCAGGGCGCTCACGGCTTCTCGCCAGGGTTGACTGAAGTGTCCTCTTGAGAGTAGCTGATCTATTTGAAAGGCAGACGGGGGGGGGGGCATCTCCCCCGTCCACTCCCCAGGTGACTGCCGCACTCCACCCAGCCCCACGTGGCAGGGACCCAGCACGTGTCGGCGTCTGGTGCTGCCAGGTGGGGGTTAGCAGGAAGGTGGGGTCGGGACCCGAGCCCGGCTCCCCAGTACCGGGCACCAGCTTCCAAAATAGCGTCGTTAGTGCCAAACGCGCACCCCAGGGAGAGCCTGGAACACAAGTACCGGATACGTGGGACAGCCAGGCGGGGGCCACCGGGAGGGCGGTGCAGACCCCGTGGAAACCGGGGCCCAGGTAGGGCAGCCGGGACTCGGCGAGGTTCCCCCGCGAGGCTCAGCAGGACGTGCAACTGAAAAGCCACAAGGCACCCACAGCTGGAAGGTTCCGTCCCCTCTCCCTGGACCGGCAGCCGTGAGGCCGGGGCTGAGTGAGTGGGGCCGGCCGGCCAGCCGGGGAGGGAGCGCCTGTGCAGGTTTGCGAGGGATGCAAACGTCATGGCCTGGAAGCCGCGAGTCCTTGCTGCCCCTGCTCTGGGGGGCCTCAGCCTACGTGCGCCCCCTCCCCACTCTTAACACGGAGTTGTGGCTGGTCAGAAGCAGTCGGGATGGGGTCCCACGGGGCATCCTGGTCCCGTTTTCTGCCCCTCCTCTGGGGGCCCGGCTGCTCCCCCAGTACATGCCCTGCCGGGGAGCGTGTCCCTGTTGCCGCTCACCAGTGTGGGCGCCCCTGGGGGGTTGTCCTGACCCTGCTATGTGACACGGCGGCTCTCAGCACCTCTGGTCTCCAGCGTGGACCTGGACTGGAAGCGGGGTCTTGGCAGGCGTCCCTAAGGGAAAGACCTTGGGGTCGGACCATCTTGGAGCAGGGACAGCGACCTCGTGAGAGACAAGGACGACGCCAGACACAGAGGAGGAGCCGCCAGAGGCAGAGACCACAGTGACGCAGCCACAAGCAAGGACGCCCGGAGCCACGCGGAGCCGGGGGGAGGGGGGGGCAGGAAGGACCCTGCCCTAATGCAGCATCTGGGAATTGAGGGGTGGGGGCTCCGGCTCACAGCGCCCCCGCCCCCACCCAGGGTAACCGGGGTGGGGGCTCCGGCTCACAGCGCCCCCGCCCCCTCCCAGGGTAACCGGGGTGGGGGCTCCGGCTCACAGCGCCCCCGCCCCCTCCCAGGGTAACCGGGGTGGGGGCTCCGGCTCACAGCGCCCCCGCCCCCTCCCAGGGTAACCGGGGTGGGGGCTCCGGCTCACAGCGCCCCCGCCCCCTCCCAGGGTAACAGGGGTGGGGGCTCCGGCTCACAGCACCCCGCCCCCACCCAGGGTAACCGGGGTGGGGGCTCAGCTCACAGCGCCCCCGCCCCCTCCCAGGGTAACCGGGGTGGGGGCTCCGGCTCACAGCGCCCCCGCCCCCTCCCAGGGTAACCGGGGTGGGGCTCCGGCTCACAGCACCCCCGCCCCCTCCCAGGGTAACTGGGGTGGGGCTCCGGCTCACAGCGCCCCCGCCCCCTCCCAGGGTAACCGGGGTGGGGGCTCCAGCTCACAGCGCCCCCGCCCCCTCCCAGGGTAACCGGGGTGGGGGCTCAGCTCACAGCGCCCCCGCCCCCTCCCAGGGTAACTGGGGTGGGGCTCCGGCTCACAGCGCCCCTGCCCCCTCCCAGGGTAACCGGGGTGGGGGCTCCGGCTCACAGCGCCCCCGCCCCCTCCCAGGGTAACTGGGGTGGGGCTCCGGCTCACAGCGCCCCTGCCCCCTCCCAGGGTAACCGGGGTGGGGGCTCCGGCTCACAGCGCCCCCGCCCCCACCGAGGGTAACCGGGGTGGGGCTCAGCTCACAGCGCCCCCGCCCCCTCCCAGGGTAACCGGGGTGGGGGCTCAGCTCACAGCGCCCCCGCCCCCTCCCAGGGTAACCGGGGTGGGGCTCCGGCTCACAGCGCCCCCGCCCCCTCCCAGGGTAACCGGGGTGGGGCTCAGCTCACAGCGCCCCCGCCCCCTCCCAGGGTAACCGGGGTGGGGCTCCGGCTCACAGCACCCCCGCCCCCTCCCAGGGTAACCGGGGTGGGGCTCAGCTCACAGCGCCCCCGCCCCCTCCCAGGGTAACCGGGGTGGGGGCTCCGGCTCACAGCGCCCCCGCCCCCTCCCAGGGTAACCGGGGTGGGGGCTCCGGCTCACAGCGCCCCCGCCCCCTCCCAGGGTAACCGGGGTGGGGGCTCCGGCTCACAGCGCCCCCGCCCCCTCCCAGGGTAACCGGGGTGGGGGCTCCGGCTCACAGCGCCCCCGCCCCCTCCCAGGGTAACCGGGGTGGGGCTCAGCTCACAGCGCCCCCGCCCCCTCCCAGGGTAACCGGGGTGGGGCTCCGGCTCACAGCACCCCCGCCCCCTCCCAGGGTAACCGGGGTGGGGCTCAGCTCACAGCGCCCCCGCCCCCTCCCAGGGTAACCGGGGTGGGGGCTCCGGCTCACAGCGCCCCCGCCCCCTCCCAGGGTAACCGGGGTGGGGGCTCCGGCTCACAGCGCCCCCGCCCCCTCCCAGGGTAACTGGGGTGGGGGCTCAGCTCACAGCGCCCCCGCCCCCTCCCAGGGTAACCGGGGTGGGGCTCAGCTCACAGCGCCCCCGCCCCCTCCCAGGGTTGCCCACTCATGGAGCCCTGCACTCACTCAACTCTGGACCAGGCCGGTGCACGGAGCTCAATCCTCAGGGGTCAAAAGTTGGAGGTCCCCACAGATGACAGGTACAGAGTGGCTGGCATCCCTGCGGGGCCCCCCCAAGGCCCTAGCTCCCAGGACCAGCCCCGAACCGACGTCAGTGGCGACCGACTGCATTTAAGCCGGGGTCCTGAGAACACCCTGCCCCGGTCCAAACGGCACTTTTTTTTTTTTTTTAAGATTATTTATTTATTTGAAAGTCAGAGTTATACAGAGAGAGAGAGAGAGGTCTTCCATCTGCTGGTTCACTCCCCAGATGGCCGCAACAGCCGGAGCTGCGCTGATCCGAAGCCAGGAGCCAGGAGCTTCCTCTGGGTCTCCCACGTGGGTGCAGGGGCCCAAGGACCTGGGCCATTTTCCTCTGCTCTCCCAGGCCACAGCAGGGAGCTGGATGGGAAGAGGAGCAGCCGGGACTCAATTCCAGCGGCCACATGGGAGGCCGGCACTGCACACGGCGCCGGCCCCGACACTGCACTTCCCCAGCGCCTAGGCCTGGGGCCAGCGTGAGCCGTCGCCCCACCGCTGCCTCACCACAGCGTCACGAAGGAAGAGCACCAGCTTTGTGATTGTGTGTGGTGTTGACGGAAGGATCAGAGAGGGTTGTGGACCCCACAGGCGAGGCTACAAACTGTGCACCCTACAACAAGCGCACGCCGGGGCCAGCCCGCGGTGCAAGCTGGATAACCACGGCTTCTGATGCTGGAAACCCGTGTGACGCCGGTTCAAGCCCCGGCCGCTCCGCTTCCAGCCCAGCTCCCTGCTGATGCACCTGGGAAGGCAGTGAGGACGGCTGAGCGTCGGCCCCGGCACCCACGGGGGAGACCGGATGAGCTCCTGGCTCCTGGCCTCAGCCTGGCACAGCCCTGGCAGTTGTGGGCATCTGGGGAGTGAGCCAGTGGATGGAAGACCTTCCTCCCTCCCTCCCTCTCTCTCTGCATTTCAAATAAACAGGTATACTTTATTTGTTTTTTTAAAAAATCTGTTTATGATTTGAAAGAGTTACAGAGAAGCAGAGGCGGGGGGGGGGGGGAGAATCTTCCATCTGCTGGTTCACCCCCCGGATGGCTGCAATGGCCAGAGCTGAGCTGATCCGAAGCCAGGAGCCAGGAGCTCCTGCAGGGGCCCAAGCCCTCGGGCCATCGTCCACTGCTCTCCCAGGTGCATTAGCAGGGAGCTGGTTCGGAAGAGGAGCAGTCGGGACTGGAGCCGGTGCCCACATGGGAGCCGGCACTGCAGGCGGCGGCTTTACCTGCCACACCGCAGCACCGCCCCCAAACATACTTTAAAAAAAGGACTCGGTGTCTCTGGACTCCAGCCCAACGTGGAGATGCAGTTTTTTCATCACCACTTCTAGGAGACCCCGAAGGGCATCGTCTCGCCTGTTTCTGTGCGGAGACACACGGAGCTGTGACTTCCACTTCCCGTGGAGTTTCCACATTTCCCCCCAGACATCCTGCGTGGAAAGGCCGCGGCCCCTGCCCGCGTGGTCCTGGAACAGAGCCAGTGCTGCTGCCTTGTCCTAGGCCAGTGTGCCACACCTGGGGTCCTGAGACACCCCCACGCCATGCCCGGGTCTGCACCTGGCTTGTGAGGGAGGGCGGGGCCTGCCCTCCTGCTGGGGGCGGAGCCGCAGTGTCCAGTGTCCGGAGCCTTGGACGACGGGTGCAAAGGGGGCGTGTGCAGCCGCCGGGGAGCGGTGGCCGGTGGAGGATGTACTCATGTGACCCCAGGCGGCCCGTCTGGGGCTCTGCACCTCCTGCCTCGGCAGGAGCGGCGTTGGCACCCTGTTTCCCCTGTTATTAAAGCAGAGTTAGCTGGGTGCCGTCTGCCACGCCAGAGCCAGGGCCCACCTCTGGGGGAGGCAGGGTCTGCAGCTCCACCCGCTGCCCCCCAGGCTACCCCGGGGAAGACTACAGACTCCCGTAGCCTGGGCACCACCCAGGCCTCTGCGTGCCCGCCGTGACCGCCACTCCCGACCGGCTCTGCGTATCCGGCGGCAGGGAAGGGAGCTGGGGCGTCAGGGCCGGCGCCGGCCCCTCAGCTGGGCCGCACCCCGCCCAGCCCACCGCCTCCCCAACGCCCTTCTTGTCCCCATGGGAGTCCCTGGGGTGGAAGAGACAGGATCTGTGGTGTCCTGCCAGGCCAGCCTGAGGCTGGAGGGGGGCGGGGGCAGTGCGGGGGGTGGTGGTGGGGCAGGAGTGGCAGTGGGGGGGCCTGGCTGGGCGCCCACGTTGGGCTTTGGAAGCCGTCCAGCCTCACAGGCAGCACCGGCTCAGGGAGCGCAGGCCTGGGCCCCTCTGGCTCCGCTGGGCCCCACCCAGCTGCTGCACCCCCACGGCTCCACCTCCCACAGGTGGGCCGATCTGCCGTGGTCCAGGGGCCCGGTGGCCCCTCCGGCTGCCCCCACCACCCCGCCCCGACTGCCAAGTCCCTGCTCACCCCTCCTGGTTGGGGCTGGGGTCTGACGAGGGCGGTGCCCCTCGTACTCTGGATGCAGCCGGCGGCTCTCCCAGGTCCTCACACGCTGGTGGTCACCGCGGCTTCCCCGCGGCAGGTGCGTCTCCACCACAAGCCAGTCTCCAGCTGCCTCTGCACACGCACGCGCTCGGCACAGAATGTCCCCTGCACACACGGGCACGTGTACAGCCTCACAATGCACATGCATGCGCACACACGTGCAGGTATGCTCACGTGTGCACGACTCAACACAGGTGTGTGCACATGGGTGCGCACGGGCAGACACACGCACCAGGTGTGAGGGCCAGAGCCCTGCTGGAGACCCAGCCAAGCTCCCACGGAGACCCCACTGCCCCTAACCCCACTGCGCCGCCGTAGCCTGGAGACCGGGGGACCCTGAGCCTCTGCCAGCTCCCGCCAACAGTGACCTCGTCTCCTCCCAAGCACGGGGCCCGGGAGCTCTAATCCTCTTAGTGCCGCCACAGGCGCAGCCTGACAAGTCCTGGGCCAGGTGCCCTGGGTGTCGGGACATCCAAGGCTCACAAACACCCAGCAGCCACACCGGGGGCTCAGAGGGTCACCCCCAGGGCTCTCATGGCACCTGGGGTCCCCACGTCAGGAGGTGGCCGGGCCAGCCTCAGCTGCCACCTGTGTGGCCACCACTGCAGTGACCAGAGGCCCCCACTTGCTTGGGGTGGCATCCGTCATGCTGACCCCAAAGCTGCAGAAATGGCTCTGCTGGGGCCAAGGCTCAGGCTCCAAGGCTCCTGGTAGCACAGGGGCCTCATCCAAGTGGCCTTGAGCTCGCGCAGTCACCGGCTGGCAGAATCCCGGCAAAGCCAGGCAGCCCCAGGAGCACCTGTATGTACCCCCAGACTCCCAGGAGCACCTGTATGTACCCCCAGACTCCCAGGAGCACCTGTATGTACCCCCAGACTCCCAGGAGCACCTGTATGTACCCCCAGACTCCCAGTGGCACCTGTGTGCACCCCAGACTCCCAGTGGCACCTGTGTGTACCCCAGACTCCCAGGAGCACCTGTGTGTACCCCCAGACTTCCAGGAGCACCTGTGTGTACCCCCAGACTTCCAGGAGCACCTGTATGTACCCCCAGACTCCAGGAGCACCTGTATGTACCCCAGACTTCCAGGAGCACCTGTGTGCACCCCAGACTCCAGGGGCACCTTGTATACCCCAGACTCCCAGAGGCACCTTGTGTACCCCAGATCCTCTCCAGGAGCACCCTGTGCACCCCAGACTCCCAGAGGCACCTGTGTGTACCCCAGGCTCCCAGGAGCACCTGTGTGCACTGCACCCACACACACTGGGCTCTGGGGGCCCTCGGCCCTTCTGAACACGCCCTGAGCCCCGGCTCGTGCTGGGGTTCACGCTCCCGCAGGCACCCCACGAGGGCCCCGAGTCCCGGCGTCCGCACAGTCTGTCCTGACCTTTCCAGCCGAGGCTGAGGGTGCTGGGCCAGGTGCCTGCTCTGCAAACATGTGGATCTGGTGATGACGCAAGGGGCAGGGGGCCAGGGACGACTCTGGCTCTGGGCCGCCGCCCTGCACAGTATATATGCGGGCGGCCGTGGCCTCGCTCCGTCCCGGGGAAGCAGCCGACCGTGGAGATGCAGCTCCTGCCCCTCAGCCTCTTCCTAAGCCTGGCCTGGGCCCTGCAGGACCAGAGCCAGGTGCCCG
Organism: Lepus europaeus; assembly: GCF_033115175.1. Taxonomy (NCBI): domain Eukaryota; kingdom Metazoa; phylum Chordata; class Mammalia; order Lagomorpha; family Leporidae; genus Lepus; species Lepus europaeus. The sequence goes on from NC_084838.1 coordinate 1,145,746, forward strand.
TGCAGCCCGGCTTCCGGCCTGAGCAGGTGGCACCCCCAGGGGCTCCCAGAGGGGGGGCGGGGAGGGCAGTCCACGTCCCCAGAGGACCCTGCCACACCCCCAGTGCCCGGGGCACTCCCACGCCAACACCCACGACACTGCCCCGGGAGACGGCACGCCCCATTTCACACAAACATACTAAGGGTCCAGACCCCTGGGCCACTGAGGCCTGGACCCTCGTCCCTCAGCCTCTAGCCACCTGGGACCCCCACAGCCACCCTGGCTCCGAGGGCTGAGAGCCCAGAGTCCCAACGAGGGGGACCGGAGCCTCTGCCACGTCCACTCCCTGCTTGGGCAGCTGCCCGCCTGGGGGAGGGGCCGCTGCTCAGAGCAGGGCTGCAGACCAGGTGGGGTGTGCGCCCCGCCCCGCCCCGCGGCCACGCCCCGGGCTCCGGGAGGGCTGCCCCTCGCCCGCGGTTAGCAGGAGGCCTGCGGCCTGCAGGTGGAGGGGCACTGGCACACCATCAAGCTCGCCGCCACCAACCGCACGGCCATAGAAGAAGGTGGCTCCTACCGGTGCTACATGTCCAGCATCAGACTCCTGGAGAATGGCGACCTGAAGGTCACCTACTTCCACAGGTGAGGCCTGGCCCCTGCCCGGGGCGGCTGCCCGGCCTCCAGCCCAGCCCAGCCGCACACACACTGCCCCCGCACGCCTCCAAGGGCAGCGCCCATGGCCCCGCCGCCCCGGCCCGGCCCCTCACTTCCCCTCTGCCCTCCCAGACAGGATGGCAGGTGCGTGGAGGACTTCTACATCGCGGAGAAGACGGACAGCCCAGGCCGCTACACCTTCCAGTGTGAGTGCGCCGACCGGAGCTTCCCCCCGGTGGCTGCTGGCTGTGGCTGCGGGCTGTGGCTGCTGGCTGTGGCTGTGGGCGGTCCCAGAAGGGGCGGGCAGGAAGGCAGAGACAGCTCAGACCTGGCAGCCACGCTCTCTGAAATCCAAACTCCAGAGCAGGGCCCCCCCCCCCAACCGTGGGGGCCCCCAGCTGGGCCCCTGCCCTGCCTGAGCTGGGGTGGGGAGCCTCCTTGCCCCGCCCAGGGTCTGGGGGTCCTGCAGCTCCCAGGGTCTGAAACCAGCTGGGAAGTGGCAGGACAGGGCGGGGGGGGGGTGCTCCTCACCCCCAGGCTCCACCCACAGCTGGCCCTGAGCTCTGGCAGGCACCAAGACACCCGCTGTCCCCTCCTGACCCAGGAAGGGGCGTAGCGCCCCGCACAGAGCGTGGTCCGGATCCGGCAGGGATCTGGCGCCCTGGGCCGGGCGGGAGGGGGACCCGGGGCTGAGCCGGGGGAGGCGCCGGGCTGTGGCTCCCAAGCGGTGTCACGGGCTCTTCCCCACGTTCCGTCCTAGACAAAGGCAAGAATTACCTCACATTCGTGGCCACGTCTGACGACTTCGTCATCATGGACTGGAGAACCTCAGTGACAGCGGCCAGCTCATCGTGGCCGAACTCCACAGTGGGTGTCGCCCCCCCAGCACGGTGCAGGGAGGGAGGGGGTGGCAGGGGCTCAGTCTCTCCCCGGCCCGGGATGCCCCACGGGCCCCAGGCTGCCCCGGCCTCACCCGTGACCATCCTGGGGGCTGCTGCAGGTCGGGCGCCCTGGGCAGGGAGGCGGGGCAGGAGGCATACAGGAAGTTCACGAAGAGCAGGGGCCTCAGCCAGGACATCGAGGACCTCTCTGTGGACCGTAAGCTGGGGAGCCCCGGTGCTGGGCGGCTGGGCAGGATGGGGGGCCGTCGGGGTCCTGTGGAGCTGGGCTGGGCGGCTGTGGCCGTGGGCAGGGGGCAGGGGGCAAGGGCAGGCCAGGCTCCCATGGTGACCAGGGCCTCCTCTGTGACAGCATCCCGATGCAGCTCCTCTGACCCATAGGTGAGTGGCTGCCGGCTGCCTCCGTGCCCGCTGCACCCCGGGTCCCCGGCGGGATGCCGAGCAGCCGTGCGGGCCCGGGGCACCCCTGCTCTGCCCCGATGAGGGGGCGGGGGCTCTTGTGCAGGGGCTGCTCTCCTGGGAGCCCTGGCCCAGGACCCCGGGAAGGGCCCCGGCTTCCTCCCACCCCTTCTGCATTCCTGCAGCACACGTGGCCTCGCCCAGCTCCAGCCCTGGGGTGCCCCCCTGGACAGGCTGCCCCCCACACCTGTATCCTGGCCTCCCCCAGGGGAGCAGCAGGGGTGAGGAGCACGAACCCCGTCACTCCCGCCTCTCCAGAGCCGGGGACGGGGGGAGCCAGGTCCTTCCATGCCTCCCCCGGAGTTGAGGCTGCAGGGACTCAGCCCTTGGCCACCGGTGTCAGGGCTCTGGGTGCACGGACGAAGCCGGATGGGGGCAGACCGAGGGAACGCCCCCAGGAGCCCTGCCCGGGAGCCGAGTGCTCCTGGCACCCAGGGCTGTCGAGCTGGGCTGGAGACTGGCAACCGGGCCTGTGGCTTCCCCAGGTCCTGCTCGCTGCCACCCAGAGCCCGCACTGCCGAGCCTCCACCTCTGCATCTCTTGCCCCGCGCCCACCCCACCCCTGCATTAAACCGATTCTGTATCCACCTGTGGCCATCTTGTCTGCACCGGGGTGGGGGGCTTGTGGGTCAGGGGAGGGGCCTCGGGAGGGCAGGAGGGACAGGGCGAGAGGAGAGCCCGTGTGTCCTCATCCAGAAGAGGAACCTCGGCCGACTGGGACTGGGGGCCTGGGGAGACCCCACCCAGAGCAGAAATCCTGGGCTCTGCAGGGGCCACCAGAGCCCGCCCACCTCTGCCCTGCCCAGGCTGCCCCGCCCACCTCTGCCCCACCCAGGCTGCCCCGCCCACCTCTGCCCTACCCAGGCTGCCCCGCTCACCTCTGCCTGGCCCAGGCTGCCCTGTCCAGGCTGCCCTGTCCAGCAGGTGCACGCGGCTGCCAGCAGCAGGCGGAGCAGGCAGGGGCAGCCTGCGCCCAGAGCTGAGCCAGCGCAGGGGTGCGGCCTCCCTGGGGCCCCGGGGACAGTCTTGGGGTGCAGAGTGCTCTGTTGGCCACCTGTCCCCTCACCAAAGCTGGGGCAGAGCCCGGCTCGGCCTGCGGGGCCGCGTCTACCATGGGCTCACGCCACGGGGTGGCCTCGGTCCCCCGACTCCCGGTTGGAGTCACGGTGTCGCGGTCAGCAGGGTGAGGCAAGCCTTCCCTCCCCGCCCAGCCACTGAGCTCCCAGGACACAGAGCAGCTGCCCAGGGCCCATGAGCAGGTGGCAGGCCCCGGGAGGCCCCAGGCTGGTGTGAGACATGTCGGGATAGAGGGGAGGCGGCACCCGGCTCCCCCGCTGTCACCCTCGAACCTCGTCACACCGGGGCCCATGGAGCCGCCTCCCCTGCCCCCGGCTCCTCCCCCAGGGCGGCCGCCCCCATCCTGGGCCAGGCATGCAAGGTGGCCCCACTGCTCGGTCCTCCACACCACACACGGGCGGCCGCAGGGGCTGCTGGGACAGCGGGGCAGGCCAGGACCGCTGGCCGCTGGGGGCCCCTCACAGAGGAGGGGTGGCTGGGAGGGGCCTGCCTTGGTGCCTGGAGTCATGGGCTGGGGAGAGCCCTGGCCCTGCTGCTGGCCCTTGGCCTGGGCAGCCGGGGTAGCCGGGCAGAGGGCGGGAGTCACGGGGCCCAGTCCGGGACGCGGGATGAGGCGCCCCTAGCAGCCCACGGTGCGGCCCAGCTGACCCCGCCAGGGCTCCGGGGCTGAGCTGCGCCGGGGCCCGGCTGCTCTCCCACGGCTGGCAGGGGGCATGGCTGACCCCCGAGCCCCTCCACCCTCTCCTGGGCCATCACGCTCCGTGTAGGGGCACTGGGGGGCAGGGAGCAGGAGGGGGTCCCAGGGGGCATGGCTGACCCCCGAGCCCCTCCACCCTCTCCTGGGCCATCACGCTCCGTGTAGGGGCACTGGGGGGGCAGGGAGCAGGAGGGGGTCCCAGGGGGCATGGCTGACCCCCGAGCCCCTCCACCCTCTCCTGGGCCATCACGCTCCGTGTAGGGGTACTGGGGGGGCAGGGAGCAGGAGGGGGTCCCAGGGGATGGCAGGTGCGGGAAAGGCCACCTCTGGGTGACACAAGGGGCTGGCCCTGGGGAGGGGGGCAGGCCAGCCTCCCCCTGCCCTGGAGGGGCGTGGCTCACCTGGCAGCGGGCGGCCAGCCAGCCAGACCCCACACTCACAGGCACACACACACACGCACACCCACACATGCACACACACACAGCGGGACGCAGTGCAGCCCATGACCCTCCCTGACCCCACTCAGCTGCACCCCCCACACACAGGTCAGGGCCCCCTGAGGGCTGACCCTGGGCAGGCCCGGCCCCCCCGCCATCACCATGGACCCCCTGAGGGCTGACCCTGGGCTGGCCCGGCCCCCCGGTCACCATGGAACCCCTGAGGGCTGACCCTGGGCTGGCCCGGCCCCCCGGTCACCATGGACCCCCTGTGGGCTGACCCTGGGCTGGCCCGGCCCCCCGGTCACCATGGACCCCCTGTGGGCTGACCCTGGGCTGGCCCGGCCCCCCGGTCACCATGGACCCCCTGTGGGCTGACCCTGGGCTGGCCCGGTCCCCGGTCACCATGGACCCCCTGTGGGCTGACCCTGGGCTGGCCCGGTCCCCGGTCACCATGGACCCCCTGTGGGCTGACCCTGGGCTGGCCCGGTCCCCTGGTCACCATGGACCCCCCTGAGGGCTGACCCTGGGCTGGCCCGGCCCCCCGGTCACCATGGACCCCCTGTGGGCTGACCCTGGGCTGGCCCGGTCCCCGGTCACCATGGACCCCCTGTGGGCTGACCCTGGGCTGGCCCGGTCCCCGGTCACCATGGACCCCCTGTGGGCTGACCCTGGGCTGGCCCGGCCCCCCGGTCACCATGGACCCCCTGTGGGCTGACCCTGGGCTGGCCCGGCCCCCTGGTCACCATGGACCCCCTGTGGGCTGACCCTGGGCTGGCCCGGTCCCCGGTCACCATGGACCCCCTGAGGGCTGACCCTGGGCTGGCCCGGCCCCCTGGTCACCATGGACCCCCTGTGGGCTGACCCTGGGCTGGCCCGGCCCCCTGGTCACCATGGACCCCCTGTGGGCTGACCCTGGGCTGGCCCAGCCCCCCCGCCATCACCATGGACCCCCTGTGGGCTGACCCTGGGCTGGCCCGGCCCCCTGGTCACCATGGACCCCCTGTGGGCTGACCCTGGGCTGGCCCGGCCCCCTGGTCACCATGGGCCCCCTGTGGGCTGACCCTGGGCTGGCCCGGTCCCCGGTCACCATGGACCCCCTGTGGGCTGACCCTGGGCTGGCCCGGCCCTCCGGTCACCATGGACCCCCTGTGGGCTGACCCTGGGCTGGCCCGGTCCCCGGTCACCATGGACCCCCTGAGGGCTGACCCTGGGCTGGCCCGGCCCCCTGGTCACCATGGGCCCCCTGTGGGCTGACCCTGGGCTGGCCCGGTCCCCGGTCACCATGGACCCCCTGTGGGCTGACCCTGGGGTGGCCCGGCCCTCCGGTCACCATGGACCCCCTGTGGGCTGACCCTGGGCTGGCCCGGTCCCCGGTCACCATGGACCCCCTGTGGGCTGACCCTGGGCTGGCCCGGCCCCCTGGTCACCATGGGCACTAGGTCAGCAAGTCTTTTGCAAACACAGAGGGAGGCCGTGGCTCTGCCCAGGAGGCCACCCGCCCTCTGCTGTCCCGGCGTGTGGGCGCGGCCAGAGATGCCGTGGCGGGGGTGGGGCTTGCCACGCTCGGGGTCCCCACACCCAGAAACGCGTGCCCTGGCGGGGAGGGCGTCTTTATTTTTCCCTTTACAGGTGGCACCATGCTTCTGCGAGCATCCCTCCCCCTACTCCCCACCCGCGGGAGAGAGCAGCCAGTGCCGAGAGCTCTGGCACAGCCGTGCAGACCACAGCGGCCCTGGGGCGCCGCCGGCCTGCCCCTGGCCTGGGGTGGGGGGCTCTGCAGGGGTGTCTCCGGCCACCCTCACCAGTCGCGCCTGGGGTGCTGGGCCACCTTCACGTAGTGGACCTGCGGGGGCGGGCTGAAGGTGGTGTCCCAGCCGTACTCGGGGGACAGCAGCTTGGCGGGCTTGTGTAGGAAGAAGTACTTGTTGAGGTGCCTCTCGTAGGTGCTGTTGAGGCCGCGGTCCCAGTCCTGCACCACGCCCTGCAGGTAGGCCTCGACCAGGTCCAGCAGGCGCTGCGGCGTGCCGCCCACCAGGGCTCCGTCATAGTAGAAGTCGCCCTGCCCGAAGGGGATGTAGGCGGCGGCGTGGGGCCGGCGCTCGTACGGGAAGTTCCTGGTGCGGCGGAAGTACCACCAGCCGTGCAGCTGGGCCACCGAGGCGCCCAGCGTCTCCACCCCGACGTGGCCCTGGAACTGCTGGTCCGCCGTGACGCTGAACAGGAAGTGCACCTCGCGCCCGATGTGGTCCACGATGTGCGCGCCCAGGCTCTGCATGCGCCACAGGTGCAGGTCCCCCCGCCAGGGCTCCCGGCCCAGCTGCAGCGCGCGCACCGAGCGCAGGGGGCCCAGCTGCAGCTCCGGCAGCCGCACCAGGCCGTCGCTCATCACGTAGAAGATCACGCGGTGGCCGGCCATGAAGTGTGCGTCCGCCAAGCGCAGGAACAGCTGCAGGGACTGGTCCACGAACCTGGGGGCCCCCGGTGGGCGGGGTCAGGCAGGAGGGCGCCTGGGAGGGGCGGAGCCGGGGGCGGGGGCAGGGACTCCTGGGAGGCTGGGGAAGCCTGGGGGTGCTCACTCTCATCCCCCCGCACACACACGGGGGAGCGGGCAGCCGGCGGCACCCACCTGCCCGGAGCAAACACGGCCAAGCCCACCGTGAGGTTGCGCCCTCGGTAGAACTTCTCCAGGGCCTGCCTGTTGAAGGTGCCCTCCCACACCACGGGAGCCAGCCAGGCGGTGGTGGTGACCACGTCGGGACGCATCCTGCGCAGCATCCGAGGACCGGACTGGGCCGGGCGGGGCTCAGACACCCCCCCCCCCCGCAGCCCCCGCCCGGCCTCGCACAGGCCCCCCCCCCCAGACGTTTATCCCACAGTGCACACTGGGGGAGTTGTACAATGGCTGACACCAAATGCCACGTACAGCAGCCCCAGGCTGTAGGTCAGGAACTGAGACAGCGGCTACCCCAGCCAGCGTGGGGGCGGGGCTCCCCCAGGGAGGGGCCTCCACAGAGACCACCCCATGCGGCAGAGCCAGGAGCCGTCAGCCGAACCGCCCGTCCCAACAGCCCCACGTCTGCAGCCCCGGGACACCCCCTGCACAGCCACACCCCGGCCGCCGCCACTCCCCGTTCCCCCAAACCGAGCAGGTGCGTCGGGCCTTACCGTGGTTCAAACCAGTCCGAGAGCCGCAGTTCCCGGTCGTGACTCCTGGGACAGAGAGGGCTGGGTTATCCCAGGATGCCCCGCCCCACGCGCATTCAGCCAAGGCCCCAGGAGCCGCCACCCCACGAGTGACAGTCCCCCCGCGGCAGGTGCCGCTGGGCAGTGACTGAGGGCAGCTGGCTCGGGGGAGCTCCTCCCAGGGAGGGGCACGCGGGAGGAGGCTGGACCCAGGCGGGACAGGGAGGAGGAGTTCGGGTGCTGGGAGGAAGGCTTTCGTGAAAGCAGAAAGCAGGGTTGTGCTGCGCTGGTGGTGCCTCTGACGCAGGATCCCGTGTGGGCACTGGTTCAAGCCCCAGCTGCACCCCTTCTAACCCAGCTCTCTGCTAATGCCTGGGAGAGCCCTAGAAGATGGTCCAAATGCATGGACCCTGCACCCACGTGGGAGACCCGGATGGAGCTCCAGTCCTGGCTTCGGCCTGGTCCAGTCCTGGCTGTTCCAAGCATTTGGGGAGTGAACCAGCAGATGGACGATCTCTCTCTCTCTCTCTCTCTCTCTCTCTCTCTCTCTTTCTCTCTCCCTGCCCCATCTCGGGTTTGATTGGCTAAGCCTTGCCCTCTGTAAATCTCTCTAGGTTTGATGGGTTCTGTCTCTCTCTCTCTCCACTCCCCCCCTACCCTGCAGTTCAAATAAATTAAACTTAAAACTACATGACTAGAGTCTTCAGCTTAAAGGGTCCAGGACCTGATGAGCCTTCTGGCGCATTGAATACCCAACCCACGAGGCACCAGCATTCACCCCAGGCCCCTCGGAAGTGCTCAGAACGCTGGCAGCGGCCACACACAGCCTGCGAGGAGGAAGGGCCGACGCACTGGGCCCCTTGACCTGGACTGGCACTCAGGGAGGGGCTTGTCAGGACAATCAGCTGACAGACCCAGCTGTGCTGTGTCTGTGCTGTGTCTGTCTGTGCCGATGTCTTTCTGGGGTCCTCGCGTTTCATGACATTTTCGCTGCAGCCTCTCTACTCTCACCTCTGCCACCAGCATGGTGTGGCTGGGCTGCCTTGCACAGTGGCCGGGACGCCGGCGGGGATGCTGGCCGGGACGCCGGCCGGGACGCCGGCTGGGACGCCGGCTGGGACGCCGGCCGGGACGCTGGCTTGCCCTGCGGCTTTTACAAGCACCCACAGTCCCAGGAGCCGTCCCAGCCGCGCAGTTGGGGTCTGCCCAGGAGGCTCGTTCCCTCCGGCCCCCAGGCCTATGGGGGCCGCGCCGCTGTGCCCCAGCTCCCGCCGCCCTCACCGTGGTGGCCCAGCCGCGTCTCTGGTGACACCAGGCAGCCGCTGGGTTCTTTTGCCTGATTCTACGCTGGGTTCTGCTTCCTCACTCTGGAGTTCCAAGGGCCGCCCGTGTGCAGGTCTGGGCGCCAGTCCTTCGCCACACGCGTGTGCGGTCACAGTGGCCCAGCCGTGGTTCCGGCAGCATCCGGGGACCGCGGTGCCCGCCACGGCCGCGAGGAGCTGCACGGCGCCAACATCTGAGCCCCACAGACGAGAGGGGCTTGGCGGCTTCACAGAGCCCGCACGTGCCCGCAGCCGGCCTAATGGCTGTCACTCCACACGTGGGACGCGTGACGAGCGTCCGGGGTTTGCTCACGCCTCTGGGGCCCATGCGTGTGCGTGTCCCTGACTCCACCCTTCTCCCGGAGACTTCCGGCTCCCCCCTTCCAGCTGTCCATCAAACTCCGGGGGGTCCTTGTGACCCCCCCCCATCTCAAGGGGCGCTCTGCGGCTTTCACCCCACAGGGCACGGCGGCTCCTTTATCCACGTACTCAGTCGATGGCAGAAAGACAAATCCTCCGCCCGCTCCTCGGGGCGCGGGGCCGGAGCTGGGGACCCCACTGGCCTCCTGCGTGGGTGGGGGGGCCGAGCACTTGAGCGTCACCCGCCACTCCTCCAGGCTCGGGAGCAGGAGACAGGCAGGAAGCGGGAGCCGGGGACCCGGACCCGGGTGGCAGCCTCGTGCAGGGCGGCGACTCTGAGCCGGTGTCCGGCTCCCGAGGCGTCGCAGACCGCGCGCCCCACTTTACGCCGGGAGTGGCACAGCCCGCGTCCCCCACGCGGCCTTACTGTGTGCTCCGATTCACTCCACGCGGGCCAGACCTGGGGCCCCAGCTGTGGGACGGAGCCCAGCCCCGCGGCGGGGAGACCCCTGCGCCCCGCCCGGCTCTGCCGCACGCGCCCGGATCTGGATCCGCTCGGTTACCTGCGGCAGCGCTGGGCCAGCAGCAGCGCGAGGACCAGAGCCGCCAGCAGCAGCGCCCTCCTCCTAGAATTCATCCCGCCTGGGGGAGGGAGGGCGCAGTGAGACACCTCGAAACGGGCACCAACCCCGAGGGCTTGCTTCTAGAATGGTCCCGCGGAGGGGGGTGCGAAGTCTCTGCGGGTCAGGACGAGTGCCCCAACCCCTGCCCGGAGCATCCAGAGTGGGGAGTGGGGTGCAGCAAGGTCTCCCCGGAACTGGGGGTCCTGCCCCACGCAGGACTCAGGACCGGGACCCAGGGCCGAGTTAGGGCTGGGGGGCCCACCCTCCACTGCTCAGCGACTCCCTCCCAACGCCCGCGGGCAGCTGCTCCTGTGGGGTTCTCGCTCTCCAAGCCCACCCCCTCCACGCGCCCATCACCCGGTAAGCCGGCACATCCGCCGGCTTCTCCCGTGGCCTCCTGCGTGGCTTCGTCCCCGTGGCCATCCCAGCAGCCTGGTGCTGCCTCTGTCCGCCCCTCTGAGGTCAAGGTCAGGGTCCGGTCCCCCAGAGGCTGGACCTCAACGCCGCCCGTCAGAGTTCCCTCACCTGGCGGTAGGGGGCGCCGAGAGCCAGCGGCCGACGTCCGCACAGACCAGTGCCTGCGTCTTCTCCTGGGGTCCCCACCGGGCTGTGGCCAGGATTCTGCCGCTGGTGATGTCGCCAGACCCTTTGATGATGCGAGCGTCAGGTTCTGTGTGCGACCAGACGCAGGATGGCCCAGGGCAGCACCCGCGACAGCGTAAAACAGCTCTGGGCTCCCGCCCTGGCCCAGCCCTGCGCACCTGTGAGCTGGCTTCTGTCCAGGACCCCCAGACCGCGAACCCCTGTCTGTAACCAGAACAAACACATTTGGCCTTTTCACACTGGGGAGGGGCGCTGAGGGGCCCCTGTGCGCACGGGGACTCATGGGGCCTTGCTGCAGGCCCCCCCCTCCCAGCAACGTGGGGTCCCCCTCCAGCGACTCTGAGGACCAGGTACGGGGACAAACTGGCCTCGTGGTCCCTCCACCGTGGCGCAGGTCTCCGTGACATCCATGGCAGCACCCTGCTGAACCAGGCCCTGTGGCCACACGTGCCCCCGGGTCACTGCCAGGCCCGGGATGCACCGCACGGGCACATGCGGCACACCGGCTCACATGGGGCACCCGCTCACGCGGAGCACGGGCACACATGGGGCACGGGCACATGCGGCACACTGGCTCACATGGGGCACCTGCTCACGCAGGGCACAGGCACACGCAGGACATGGGCACACACGGGACACAGGCTCACACGGGGCCCCAGCTCACGCAGGGCACGGGCACACGCAGGGCACGGGCACACACAGGGCACGGCCACACACGGGGCACGGGCACACACGGGACACACGGGCACACACGGGGCACAGGCACACACGGGCACACAGGGGACACCGGCTCACACGGGGCCCCAGCTCACGCAGGGCACGGGCACACGCAGGACACGGGCACACACGGGACACCGGCTCACACGGGGCCCCAGCTCACGCAGTACACGGGCACACACAGGACACAGGCTCACACGGGGCCCTAGCTCACGCAGGACACGGGCACACATGGGGCACCTGCTCACACGGGGCATGGGCACACGCAGGGCACGGCCACACACAGGGCACGGCCACACACGGGCACACACAGGCACACGCGGGGCACACACGGGCACACACGGGACACAGGCACACACGGGACACAGGCTCACACAGGCTCACACGGGGCGGGCCTCCCCGCAGGGAGAAGTCAGCCGCTCTTGCCACAGCGCTTCCAGCAGAGGCTGAGGCTGCTCCTGCCCCCGCGGATGGAGCCTCTCTGACCCGGCCGCCGGGTCTCCCTGACCTGGCCCCCCCATGTCTCTCTGACCCGCCCCCCCGCGTCTCCCTGACCCGGCCCCCCCACGCCTCCCTGACCCGGCCGCCGCGTCTCCCTGATCCGCCCCCCCATGTCTCCCTGACCCGGCCCCCGCGTCTCCCTGATCCGCCCCCCCACGCCTCCCTGACCCGGCCCCCGCGTCTCCCTGACCCGGCCCCCCGCGTCTCCTGCACCCCGCCCCCCCATGTCTCCCTGACCCGGCCCCCATGTCTCCCTGACCCGGCCACCCCCCGCGTCTCCCTGACCCGGCCCCCCGCGTCTCCCTGACCCGGCCCCCCGCGTCTCCCTGACCTGGCCCCCCCCATGTCTCCCTGACCCGGCCCCCGCGTCTCCCTGATCCGCCCCCCCACGCCTCCCTGACCCGGCCCCCCCGCGTCTCCCTGACCCGGCCCCCGCGTCTCCCTGACCCGGCCCCCCCACGTCTCCCTGACCCGGCCCCCGCGTCTCCCTGACCCGGCCCCCCGCGTCTCCCTGACCCGGCCCCCCCGCGTCTCCCTGACCCGGCCCCCCACGTCTCCCTGACCCGGCCACCCCCATGCCTCCCTGACCTGGCCCCCCCGCGTCTCCCTGACCCGGCCACTCCCACGCCTCCCTGACCCGGCCCCCGCGTCTCCCTGACCCGGCCCCACCATGTCTCCCTGACCCGGCCACCCCCACACCTCCCTGACCTGGCCCCCCGCGTCTCCCTGACTGGCCCCCCCCGCGTCTCCCTGACCCGGCCCCCCCCGCGTCTCCCTGACCCGGCCCCCCCCGCGTCTCCCTGACCCGGCCCCACCATGTCTCCCTGACCCGGCCACCCCCACACCTCCCTGACCTGGCCCCCCGCGTCTCCCTGACTGGCCCCCGCTTCTCCCTGACCCGGCCACCCCCACGCCTCCCTGACCTGGCCCCCCGCGTCTCCTGACCCGGCCTCCGCGTCTCCCTGACCCGGCCACCCCCATGCCTCCCTGACCTGGCCCCCCGTGTCTCCCTGACCCGGCCCCCGCGTCTCCCTGACCCGCCCCCCACGTCTCCCTGACCGGCCCCCCCACATCTCCCTGACCCGCCCCCGCGTCTCCTGCACCCCGCCCCCCCGCGTCTCCCTGACCCGGCTACCCCATGCCTCCCTGACCCGGCCCCCCCGCGTCTCCCTGACTGGCCCCGCGTCTCCCTGACCCGCCCCCCCATGTCTTCCTGATCCGGCTCCCCCACGTCTCCCTGACCCGGCCCCCCCACGTCTCCCTGACCCGGCCCCCCACGTCTCCCTGACCCGGCCCCCCCCGCGTCTCCCTGACCCGGCCCCCCGTGTCTCCCTGACCCGGCCACTCCCACGCCTCCCTGACCCGGCCCCCGTGTCTCCCTGACCCGCCCCCCCGCGTCTCCCTGACCCGCCCCCCCGTGTCTCCCTGACCCGGCCCCCCCACGTCTCCCTGATCTGGCCCCCCATGTCTCCCTGACCCGCCCCCCCATGTCTCCTGCACCCCCCACGTCTCCCTGACCCGGCCCCCCCCACGTCTCCCTGACCCGGCCCCCCCGCGTCTCCCTGACCCGGCCCCCCCCGCCCCCCCATGTCTCCCTGACCCGGCCCCCCGCGTCTCCCTGACCCGGCCCCCCCACGTCTCCCTGATCCGGCCCCCCATGTCTCCCTGACCCGCCCCCCCCATGTCTCCTGCACCCCCCCACGTCTCCCTGACCCGGCCCCCCCCACGTCTCCCTGACCCGGCCCCCCCCGCGTCTCCCTGACCCGGCCCCCCCGCCCCCCCATGTCTCCCTGACCCGGCCCCCCCGCGTCTCCCTGACCCGGCCCCCCGCGTCTCCTGCACCCCGCCCCCCCCACGTCTCCTGCACCCCCCCATGTCTCTCTGACCCGGCCCCCCGCGTCTCCCTGACCCGGCCCCCCCGCGTCTCCCTGACCCGGCCCCCCTGCTCCGAACTCTGGGACCTGCCGTCTCTTTCCTTTCCTGCCGGGTCCTTTGCGTTTTCACTGCTGCCACGCGCGCCGCCCGGCTCTCCCAGGCCGCACCGGTGGGCAGCCCCCCCACGTTAGCTGCCGCCGTCTGGCCTCCCCCGGGCCCCACTGACGGCGGCGTGGACACGACGTGGACACCGCAGGCCTGTCGGTCGGCCGGTCAGGGCCGTGGGCTGAGCAGGTGGACCAGTGGATGGACACCTGTGTGTCTGTTTCTGACTCTTTAAATAAATGGACAAAGCTTTTTAAAAAATGGAGAACACTGGCCTGTCACGCGGAACCTGCCGGGCGAGGGCTCTCGTTTTACGTGTGGCATTCAGCACCCAGTCGCTTGGTGCCGGCTCAAGGTGCCTGTGCTTGGTGCCGGCTCAAAGGTGCCTGTGCTTGGTGCCGGCTCAAGGTGCCTGTGCTTGGTGCCGACTCAAGGTGCCTGTGCTTGGTGCCGGCTCAAAGGTGCCTGTGCTTGGTGCCGGCTCAAGGTGCTTGTGCTTGGTGCCGGCTCAAAGGTGCTTGTGCTTGGTGCCGGCTCAAGGTGCCTGTGCTTGGTGCCGGCTCAAGGTGCCTGTGCTTGGTGCCGGCTCAAGGTGCCTGTGCTTGGTGCCGGCTCAAAGGTGCCTGTGCTTGGTGCCGGCTCAAAGGTGCCTGTGCTTGGTGCCGGCTCAAGGTGCCTGTGCTTGGTGCCGGCTCAAAGGTGCCTGTGCTTGGTGCCGGCTCAAAGGTGCTTGTGCTTGGTGCCGGCTCAAGGTGCCCGTGTTTCTAACTCTGGTCTGGGGTCGCCCCTGTGCAGAACGGGTCTTCTGGAGGACAGCGTGGGCGTCGGTTGCCTTTTGTACCAGAATAAACCTTGGTTCTGTCCCCGCGGAAGTCCTGGGACCTGGTGTTGGCCTCTGGCGCCACCTGCTGGCCGCAAGGCAGCAGCGCCGACCTGGTCCATGCGTCCAGGGGCCGTGAGGAGCGCAGGGCAGCCCCACGCTGCCGCCTGCTGGCCCCGCCCCTCAGCACCTCACAGGTCCGGCCAGGAGCCGGGGCCTGCAGGTGCACTAAGGCAGAGAGTAAGCGTCCCTGACCTGTGGGGAGCCCCGGGGAGGGCACCTCCAAGGCGCCGAGGGTCAGCAGGGGGTCACCAGGGCTGGTCCCTCCCACCAGCCACTCATGCCCATCATCCCCCATCCGTCCAGTCACTGACTCGGCACTTCACCGAGGCTGGCCACCCGTCGGGAGCTGGACGGGGCAGGTGGACTTCAGGGGGCCCGGCCCAGGCCCCCACTCCTCAGTCTGGGTGGAGGCGGATTTAAACAAGGAAGTGAACATCTCTAGGGTTCCCCAAACCAAGGGACCTATGGTAGGCAGGGGCACCCTGGACTCTTCGGCCAGAGAGGCAGAGGGGTGGCCACCTGCCCCAGAGCCCGTGTGCTGTCACTGTCGCCGGACCCACTGCACGGGTCTGCCTCGCTTCTGCCCCGAGGGGGAGCTCTCGTTCGAGCCAGAGACCCACGGTGCTGGAGGTGAGCGGTGACTGGATCCCGGGTCGGCAGGAGCGAGGGATGTGGGGACAGAGTGGGTCCTGCCCGGTGACCTTCAGTGGACATCAGTCAGGTCTGAGCAGGACAGGACAGACCCACGGGACAGGGGAGGCCGGCCCTTCCTGCCAGGGCCGTCCCAGCTCCTCTGGGGGGCACGGGGAGGTCATGCGGCCGAGAGGAAGCAGGTGAGGCCGGCTGGGGAGGGCCAGGCCACACCGGCCACCACCCTCTCGTCCCCAACACACCGACCTGCAGCAGCGTGCTGTTCTGAGCCCGTGCGCCTGCTCAGCCGCCGCCGGGAGGAGCCGTGTCTGCGCCCGCTCCCCATCCTGCCGGTGTGGTGCGGGGAGCAGGTGCTCCACCACTCGGCTGGTGCTGAGCCCCGGCCCTGCGCTCCAGAAAGAACCTTGCCCGCCGCCCCGGCCGCGCCGCGGTTACACTGGGACCTCAGCTCCAGGACTGCGCACAGCAGGGCCAGCTGACGACCCCGTGGAGCCCTGGGCTCAGCTGCCCGCTGACCCTGCCACTTCCTGCTGCTCGGAGCTCGGCTGTGAAGAGGGGCCCCAGGGGCTGCAGGGCGGGGGGGGGGGGCCCAGACAGGTGCCCACGGGCCCTACCCCCAGCCGCCTGCCTCCAGGCCCACCCCGGCTTTGAGGAAGTCCCTGCCCACTGCCGCCCACCAGGGTCCTCAGCCAGGAAGCGGATAGGCCAGGGACCAGGCCCACGTCCACTGATCCCACGTCTGTGTCCCTGGCTCGCATCCCTGGGTTTGCTTCCCGAGCTCCCAGACCCTCACCCCAAATTAGGTTGGACACCCCAGCCGGGGAGGCCAGCTCAGCTGCAGGGCCCGACTTGTGTCCCAAACACCTCGAACGGGAGCCCCGAGACCAGGCGGGGCCGGACGCCGACGTGGTGCTGAGAACTGTCCACCCCACCTTGGGGAGCCGAGGGCGGGGGCACCCACAGTTCCCAGGGCCTGCTGAGGGGAGGGCTTGGGTCCAGAGGCCTGGCGGTCACAGGCCCCCCTGTCCTGACACAGCTCCCCGGATGTGCAGGTGAACCCCCGTGCCGGCTCCCGGACAGATGTGGGCAGCCGGGGGCGGCGGCTGCGGGGGCCCTTGGCTGCACTCCCAGGGTGCACAGGATGTGCGCATGGCCGCAGGGTGGCTGCCCACGGCGCCGGAGAGCATCGAGCAGGGGTATAAGGGCGGCTGCGGGCAGGGATGCCCGGGGACAGGATGGCGCTGCTCCTGCTGGGCCTGGGGCTGGGGCTGGGCTGGGGGCCCAGCTTCACGTCTGCACAGATCCTGAACCCACAGGCCATCGTGCAGAGGAACTACAACATGGCCAGGGTGGGCAGCGCGGGCTCCGGGCGCTGATCCGCGTGTCAGGGCAGCTTTGCCACGAGGCGAGCCCCTCTCTGCTCCCTCGCCAGGGGGGACAGAGCCTGGGGAGGGGGTCCCGGCCCAGGGGGCAGAGCCTGGGGAGGGGTCCTGGCCCAGGAGGGACAGAGCCTGGGGAGGGGTCCCGGCCCAGGGGGCAGAGCCTGGGGAGGGGTCCCGGCCCTGGGGGGACAGAGCCTGGGGAGGGGTCCCGGCCCTGGGGGGACAGAGCCTGGGGAGGGGGTCCCGGCCCTGGGGGACAGAGCCTGGGGAGGGTCCCGGCCCTGGGGGACAGAGCCTGGGGAGGGGTCCCGGCCCAGGGGGCAGAGCCTGGGGAGGGGTCCCGGCCCTGGGGGACAGAGCCTGGGGAGGGGTCCCGGCCCTGGGGGGCAGAGCCTGGGGAGGGGTCCCGGCCCAGGGGGTCAGAGCCTGGGGAGGGGTCCCGGCCCAGGGGACAGAGCCTGGGGAGGGGTCCCGGCCCAGGGGGACAGAGCCTGGGGAGGGGTCCCGGCCCAGGGGGCAGAGCCTGGGGAGGGGTCCCGGCCCAGGAGGGTGGCTGTGGGTGCCGGGGGCCCCACCCACCCACCGGAGCCGGCCCTCAGGTGGCGGGGACCTGGTACTCCATCTCCATGGCCTCGGACAACCTGACCTGGGTGCAGGAGCACGGGGACCTGCGCCTGTTTGTGCGACGGATCGAGCACCTGGGCAATGGCAGCCTCAAGTTCAACTTCCGCTTCAGGTGAGCGAGGGCGGCTGCCCCACAGATGCCTACAGCTGCCCCCACAGACCCCCACAGACACCCATGGACCCCCACAGACCCACAGAGACCCACACAGACCCCCATGGGACCCACACAGACCACACAGACCCCCACAGACCCACACAGACCCACACAGACCCCCACAGACCCCACGGACCCCCACAGACCCACACAGACCCACACAGACCCCCACAGACCCACACAGACCCACATAGACCCACACAGACCCACATAGACCCCCACAGACCCACACGGACCCCCACAGACCCCCACAGACCCTCACAGACCCCCATGGACCCCCACAGACCCACACAGACCCCCACAGACCCACACAGACCCACACAGACCCCATGGACCACACAGACCCACACAGACCCCCACAGACCCCACAGACCCCATGGACCACACAGACCCACACAGACCCCCACAGACCCACACAGACCCCCATGGACCACACAGACCCACACAGACCCACACAGACCCCCTGCAGACCCACACAGACCCCATGGACCCCCACGGACCCCCACGGACCCCCATGGACCCACACAGACCTCCACAGACCACACAGACCCCCACAGACCCCCACAGACCCCCATGGACACACACAGACCCACACAGACCCCCACAGACCCACACAGACCCACACAGACCACACAGACCCCCACAGACCCCCACAGACCCCCATGGACCACACAGACCCACACAGACCCACACAGACCCCCATGGACCACACAGACCCACACAGACCCACACAGACCCCCTGCAGACCCACACAGACCCCATGGACCCCCACGGACCCCACGGACCCCCATGGACCCACACAGACCCCCACAGACCACACAGACCCCCACAGACCCCCACAGACCCCCATGGACACACACAGACCCACACAGATCCCCACAGACCCCCACAGACCCACACAGACCCACACGGACCCACACAGACCCACACAGACCCCCACAGACCCCCACAGACCCACACGGACCCCCACGGACCCACACAGACCCACACGGACCCACACGGACCCACACGGACCCACACAGACCCCACAGACCCCCACAGACCACACAGACCCACACAGACCACACAGACCCACACAGACCCACACAGACCCACACAGACCCACACGGACCCCCACAGACCCACACGGACCCACACGGACCCACACAGACCCCCACAGACCCACACGGACCCACACAGACCCACACAGACCCCCACGGACCCACACGGACCCACACAGACCCCCACGGACCCACACGGACCCACACAGACCCACACGGACCCCCACAGACCACACACGACCCACACAGACCCACACAGACCCACAGACCCCACAGACCCACACGGACCCACACGGACCCACACGGACCCACACGGACCCACACGGACCCCCACAGACCCCCACGGACCCCCACGGACCCACACAGACCCCCACAGACCCCCACAGACCCCCACAGACCCACACAGACCCCCACAGACCCACACGGACCCCCACGGACCCCCACGGACCCACACGGACCCACACGGACCCACACGGACCCCCACAGACCCCCACAGACCCACACAGACCCACACAGACCCCCACGGACCCACACAGACCCACACGGACCCCCACGGACCCACACAGACCCACACAGACCCACACAGACCCCCACAGACCCACACGGACCCACACAGACCCCCACAGACCCCCACGGACCCCCACGGACCCACACAGACCCACACGGACCCCCACAGACCCACACGGACCCACACAGACCCACACGGACCCCCACAGACCCACACGGACCCACACAGACCCACACGGACCCCCACAGACCCCCACAGACCCACACGGACCCACACGGACCCACACAGACCCACACGGACCCACACGGACCCACACAGACCCACACGGACCCCACAGACCCACACAGACCCACACGGACCCACACGGACCCACACGGAACCACACAGACCCACACGGACCCACACGGACCCACACAGACCCACACGGACCCCCACAGACCCCCACAGACCCACACGGACCCACACGGAACCACACAGACCCACACGGACCCCCATGGACCCCCACAGACCCACACAGACCCCCACAGACCACACAGAACCCCACAGACCCACACAGACCCACACAGACCCACACAGACCCACACGGACCCACACAGACCCACACAGACCCCCACAGACCCACACGGACCCACACGAACCACACAGACCCACACGGACCCCCATGGACCCCCACAGACCCACACAGACCCCCACAGACCACACAGAACCCCACAGACCCACACAGACCCACACAGACCCACACAGACCCACACGGACCCACACAGACCCACACAGACCCACACGGACCCCCATGGACCCCATGGACCCACACAGACCCTCACAGATCCTCCCCCCATAACCCTCCACAGACACACCCCTGCACAGCGGCCCCCCACAGGCCCCCCCACAAACGTACCCCCTGCACAGATGCCCCCTGAGACCCTCCCCACAGAACCCACCACAGACCCTCCCCAGAATCCCCCATAGACACCCCCACAGACGGCCCCTCCCCAGGGCCGCCGGTGCACACGAGGGGGGCTGGTGGCTTTCCGACCCCTTGGCTGAGCTGTGCCCGAGCCCACCCCATGCTGCTCCCAGGGTGCAGGGCGAGTGCGTGATCGTGGCCGTGGTCTTCGAGAGAACCGAGAAGAACGGCGAGTTCTCCATCGCCTGTGAGTGGAGCCGGCTCCGGCTGCGGCTCTGGTACCCCCCCACCCCACCCCACCGGCAGCCCAGTCACTTTCTGGTGATTTTAGGGACCCCCTGGCCCCTTAACCCTGAAGCAAGAGGCCCCAGCCTAGCACCAACCCCACGAGGGGAGCTGGGATGGGAGGGGCCAGGGAGGGGCCATGGGGACTCTGGATGGGGGCAGGGTGGGGGCGATGCCGCCTTGGAGGTCTCCAGGCCCTGGCTGAGCCGGATCTGCACCCAGACCAGGGCCAAAACAAGCTGCAGGTGGTGGAGACGGACTACAGGCTGTTCATCATCTTCTACCTGCACAACACCCAGGCCGAGAGGCAGACCCAGGTGCTGGCGCTCTACGGTGGGTGCTCGGCCCCCCACCCACAGGGTGCGCTGGGGGATGCCTCGCGGCTCCACATGGCCCCTCCTCTGTCACCAGGGCGCAACCCAGAGATGAGCCCCGCCTTCCTGAACAGGTTTGAACAAGCCTGCAGGAGGTACGGGCTGAGCTCCCGGGCCATCATCCACCTGACCAGCCAAGGTGGGGCTCACAGCCATGGAGCCGGGGGCTGGAGGGGACGGCAGGGGGCCTGGGTCTGGGGAGGACAGCAGGGGTCCAGGGCCAGGAGACCCCCCAGGCCCCATCTGAAGCCCTCCTGCCTCCCTAGATCGATGCTTCTACAATCGGTAGAGGAGCCGGCCGGCCGCCGACCTGGTACAAGGGCTTCCTTTAGCTGGGGCCGGGCGGCGCTGGGGGAAACCAGGCTACGTGGGGACGGCTGAGGCTACGAGGCCCTGTCCCTGCCGAAGGCCCTGAGGACCCTTCTCGAAGCCCCTCCCTCTCATCTGCTACAGGGGTAGCAGGAAGAAAGCGCTTGGTGCAAATGGGTCCACCGGGGTCCACTGCAGGGGGTGGTCAGCTCTGTGGGCGTCCAGGCGGGGGGCGGTCAGGCCTGGGGGCGTCCAGGTGGGGAGCGGTCAGCCCTGCGGGCGTCCAGGCAGGGGGCGGTCAGCCCTGGGGGCGTCCAGGTGGGGAGCGGTCAGCCCTGCAGGCGTCCAGGCGGGGGGCGGTCAGGCCTGCGGGCGTCCAGGTGGGGGGCGGTCAGCCCTGCAGGTGTCCAGGTGGGGAGTGGTCAGCCCTGCGGGCGTCCAGGTGGGGGGCGGTCAGCCCTGCGGGCGTCCAGGTGGGGGGCGGTCAGCCCTGCAGGCGTCCAGGCGGGGGGCGGTCAGCTCTGCGGGCATCCAGGCGGGGGCGGTCAGCCCTGCGGGTGTCCAGGCTGTGGTGTGGCCTGGACAGCACGGCTTTGTTCTCTTGCAGCCCGGAGCCCAGGTCGGCCAGGGCCGCTCGCCCGCCCCTCCTCCAGGGAGGACCCTTCTGCCTCTTCCAGCTGCCGAGACCTCGGGCGCCCCCAGCGCCTCCCCTCTGCAGAGACCCCATGTCTAAGTGGGGTCCCCCTGTGCCGGGTGCCAGGGCCGCCCTCCAGGCTCCAGCCCCTTCCCCTGCAGACACCGGGGAGAGGACGGGGCTGCCGGGTGGGGGCTGGCGGGCCGGGCCAGGAGAGGGTAGAAAGCTGAGCCCCGGGGAGCTCCCGCACCCCACGGGCCCTGGGGGTCAAAGGTGGTGACTGGTGGTTATCAAGGAAAGCCCCGCGCAGTGGACAGCAGCTCTGCCCGAGACCACCAAAGGCAACATGGCTGTGGCCGCCACATGAGCAGCTGAACAAGCCACAGTCATGTGTGTTGGGAACGCCACACGAAGGGGTTTCGGGATGATACAGAGGGCAAAAGCTGATCCCTGGTCTGTGCTGTGACCCTGACCCCTGGTGTGTGCCGTGACCCTGACCCCTGGTGTGTGCCGTGACCCCTGGTCTCTGCTGAGACCCCCAGTCTATGCTGTGACCTTGACCCTGGTGTATGCCATGACCTCCGGTCTGTGCCATGACCCTAACCCCTGGTGTGTGCCGTGACCTTGACCCCTGGTGTGTGCCGTGACCTTGACCCCTGGTGTATGCCATGACCTCCGGTCTGTGCCATGACCCTAACCCCTGGTGTGTGCCATGACCCTGACCCCTGGTGTGTGCCGTGACCTTGACCCCTGGTGTGTGCCGTGACCCTGACCCCTGGTGTGTGCCGTGACCTTGACCCCTGGTGTATGCATGACCTCCGGTCTGTGCCGTGACCCTGACCCCTGGTGTGTGCTGTGACCCTGACCCCTGGTGTGTGCCGTGACCTTGACCCCTGGTGTATGCCATGACCTCCGGTCTGTGCCATGACCCTGACCCCTGGTGTGTGCCATGACCCTGACCCCTGGTGTGTGCTGAGACCCCCAGTCTGTGCCATGAGTCTAACCCCTGGTGTGTGCCGTGACCCCTGGTCTGTGCTGAGACCCCGTCTATGCCGTGACCTTGACCCCTGGTGTGTGCCGTGACCCTAACCCCCGGTCTGTGCCGTGACCCTAACCCCCGTCTGTGCCATGACCCCCTTGTCATGCTCCCGGACACAGCGGCAGACATGGCGCACAGCCAGCGATGAGGTCCAGGGCAGCAACAGGAGGGTCCTGTGGTGCGGGGATGGACGTTCGGGGTCTGGACTGCGGTGGGTCACGGCCCTGCATGTGTGACAGGAACACACGGAACTGGAGGCACTCACACAGGCACACACACGCTCACACGTGTACACAACACACACATGCTCACATGCACGCAGCACTCACACATGCATGCTCACGCGTGCTCACACACACGAACTCACATGCCAGCGCACACCCCTTGGTGCAGGTGAGGCGGAGAGTCCAGCGCAGGGCAGCTGTGGCACCGGTGCACCTCCGTCCCAGAGAGGCGGCTTCCGCCCGGGGCCGCGGTCACCCTCTGCTGTCCCTCACAGCTGCTCGTGGGCAGGATAGCCAGGTGGGTGCCGTGGCACAGTGGGTTAGACCCTGGCTGCCCCACTTCCGGTCCAGCTCCCAGCTGGCGTGCCCTGGAAGGCACAGAGGACGGCCCAAGTGCTTGAGCCCCAGCACCCACGTGGGCTCCGGCGTGGGCGTGGCCAGCTCCGGCTGCTGTGGGCACTGGGGAGTGAACCAGCAGGTGGAAAATTCACGCTCTCTGTCCTTTGCTCTCCTCTCTGTGTCATGCTGACTTTCAAATAAATCAATCTTAGAAACAGAATATTGAGAGAGAGTCCGGAAAGACGCTGGCCGCCGCCCCGGCTGCCCCCGGCCTAGCCTCGCCCTGGCCGCTGACTTGGACCCAGGGAACCCGACTCCGCCGCCCCCACCCATGCCAGGGCCCACACTTGCTGGCATGCGCTCTGCGCACTGGGGTGGCCGGGCTGGGGGTCGCCTGAGAGGGCAGGGGGGGCTCCCAGGCCCTCAGCAGCCCCCAGCCTGGGGAGCAGCCAGCCCGACCCCTCCTCACGGGGCAGCACCTTGTGCAGCCTGAGACCCCCACACAGGGCTGCGGGCTGGGCGGCCCTGGCAGGATGGAGGCACAGCTGTGAGCACAGCCCCCAGCCCCTGGGGTGGGTGCCCCAGTCCTGGGGTGGGTGCCCAAATCCCTGGGGTGGGTGCCCCAGTCCTGGGGTGGGTGCTCCAGTCCTGGGGTGGGTGCCCCAGTCCTGGGGTGGGTGCCCCAGTCCTGGGTGGGTGCTCCTAGACCTGGGGTGGGTGCCCCAGTCCTGGGGTGGGTGCTCCTAGTCCTGGGGTGGGTGCTCCAGTCCTGGGTGGGTGCCCCAGTCCTGGGGTGGGTGCTCCTAGACCTGGGGTGGGTGCCCCAGTCCTGGGGTGGGTGCTCCTAGTCCTGGGGTGGGTGCTCCAGTCCTGGGGTGGGTGCCCCAGTCCTGGGGTGGGTGCCCCAGTCCTGGGGTGGGTGCTCCAGTTCCTGCTCCTGGGGTGCCGGGGTTCAGGCTGTCAGCCCTCGCCCAGAGCCTGGAGAGCACGGTGCCGCCTCCACGGGTGCCCGACAGCAGCACAGGGCAGCTCCCTGGGGGGGTCAGGGTCACGGCACACACCAGGGGTCAAGGTCACGGCATAGACGGGGTCTCAGCACAGACCAGGGGTCACGGCACACACCAGGGGTTAGACTCATGGCACAGACTGGGGGTCTCAGCCCCCCCCCAGCCCGCCAGCCTCCCAGCTTCCTGTCTGCACCCTGTGCCAGCCTGCCGAGCCACAGCAGGGGACACGCAGGAAGCTGCCCACACAGCTGCGGCCTCCTGGCGTGGAAAGCCGGCATCTGGAGTGACGTCTGTGCTGCGTTTGTCACCACGCTTGCTGGGCTGGAGCCCGAGCCTCCCCCTCCCTGTCTCCCGAGGTGGGAGGTGCAGAGCCCGAGACGGGGCTGTCCTGGGTGCAGAGCCTGGGGTGCGGAGCCCCAGACGGGGCTGTCCTGGGTGCGGAGCCTGGGGTGCGGAGCCCCAGACGGGGCTGTCCTGGGTGCGGAGCCTGGGGTGCGGAGCCCCAGACGGGGCTGTCCTGGGTGCGGAGCCTGGGGTGCGGAGCCCCAGACGGGGCTGTCCTGGGTGCGGAGCCTGGGTGCGGAGCCCCAGACGGGGCTGTCCTGGGTGCGGAGCCTGGGGTGCGGAGCCCCAGACGGGGCTGTCCTGGGTTCAAAGAAGCACTCCACTGGCCACCGCTCCCCAGCGGGTGCACACGCCCCCTTTGC